>NW_023596461.1:4071046-4251046 GCF_011947565.3 Pollicipes pollicipes
GACAGAGACAGAGACAGAGACAGAGACAGAGACAGAGACAGAGACAGGACAGAGACAGAGACAGAGACAGGAGACAGAGACAGAGACAGAGACAGAGACAGAGACAGAGACAGAGACAGGACAGAGAGACAGAGACAGAGACAGAGACAGAGGACAGAGGCAGAGCAGAGACAGAGACAGAGGCAGAGGCAGAGGCAGAGGCAGGGCAGGGCAGAGGCAGAGGCAGAGGCAGAGGCAGAGCAGATGCAGAGGCAGAGGAGAGGCAGGCAGAGGCAGAGGCAGAGGCAGAGGCAGAGAGGCAGAGGCAGATAGAGAGAGAGAGAGAGAGAGAGAGAGAGGAGAGAGAATCATGAAGCCTCAGTAGCTGAGCGTGCTGCGAGGCCCCAATGACACCCGAGATGAAGTCTGCCGTGGCAGCGGACCGCACGTGCGGGGTTGGCGGCAGTGACGCTTGGTAGAGGCCGATCCAGTGTCCCATTAGAGGCGCAGAACGGCTCAGCGTTGACCCTGCTCGGCTCGGCTCAGCTCGGCTGTGGCCCCACAGAGCTGTGGGCCACTGCCGGCGTATCTGACCGGTGAGTGGTGACGGGCCCGGCTCAACAGTGACGGGTCCGACTTAGCAGTGACGAGGCCTGCTCAGCAGTGACGGACCCGGCTCAGCAGTGACGGGCCCGGCTCAACAGTGACGGGACCGGCTCAACAGTGACGGGTCCGACTTAGCAGTGACGGGACCTGCTCAGCAGTGACGGGTCCGACTTAGCAGTGACTGGTGCATCTTGTAGAAAAATGAACGTATAGCCCTACAGTTGTCTTGTCTGCACGATGTGATGTTCCGCTAGTTGGGAGAGCGCTGATCGTACAATTGTTAGCCAAATATCATGACTGGCCATAATTGGTAAGAATAATCGTATGCATATGCCATATGCCTTGTAGGGGACATGGGTAAATGAACAGAGATAGCCGCCGTCGACGCTGTCCAAATGTCAAACATGACCATGGATGACGCAGGGATACCGAGCATTAGCACATGCTCCTCGATTCCTCCAGCGCGCGCTCGTCACGGGAGGTTTTGCGTCCTCATAGTAGTTGTCAGCAGAAGTGGACCAAGTTTGGCGTTTCTTCTCTCCCCGTCGTCGACTCATCCTAACCCGTGCGTTAGCGCTGTTGGCCAGCGCTCGAGACTGATAGCCCTGTTGCCGACCGCGCATACGCACGAAGCACGCCTGTCGATGAGGTCAAATGGTGTCAGGATTCGTCGTGCTCCATGCCATTCGTGGGCCAGCACCCGTTCAACGGCAATTGCATAAAAGAGTAGGGGCACTCGTGCTCGCACCACGCGCTAAGTCTGCTGATATAGCCGTTGTGAGCACGAGTCCGTGTGTCATGCTTGGCGGCTTCAGCTCCTTGCGTTATCGACACAGCCAGCCAGATGTGTGCGGGGCGACTGAGCGCCGGCCGGGGATCACGTCGGTGGCGCCGCTACCGCCGTCACAGCTCGCGGATGCGCGCGACCGCCCGCTCGCTTGATCTGCCAGCCGCGACAGGTCAATTTTGCAGAGCCCCGGTGGCGCGCGTGGCGCGTGCCACCCGGCTCCGATGGGCCGGGGGCCGGCGGCGCGCCGGTTTGGCCGCCGAGCTGGTGTCACCGGCGCCGAGCGGCAGGCGCTGTGACAGCAGTCATCTGGTGTTGCGTGGTAGAATAGGCCAAAAAGATGCAGGGATGTAGGTGATCCAGTGTCCGAATTTAAGATAAACATTGTGGTAAACGGCAGAGTCATAATACGTCGGCCTGAAGACAATCAAAAAGCTCCCTCCTCCGGCTATTTTAATGCGTTTTGCACCGCATTGCGTGATATTTGATCTAGGGTGCATATTTCACGCTACATCTAGTTTAGGTTGCACGTAGTAACGATAGCACGATGGCGCTGTTACGATGTATTCCATATCATTAGGAGGACATAGTCCCGAGGGCGGACTGTAAGTCACCTAGAGCTCGATCCTGCCGTTATTACGGGGACATTTGTCTCAGCTGTTCTCTTATCAAGCTATGTCCATAGCAAAAGTTGACCTTGGTTCACTGGCGTACACCATGTGATGGAGGCTCTCACTGCCAACCACGCACAAGTTTCCCAAGTGTGCCTGCTGTTCCGAAAATGTGGCTGGCGCGTTTGGTAGGCTGGCTGGCGTGTTTGGTAGGTTGTCTGGCGTGTTTGGTAGATTTGCTGGTGTGTTTTGTAGGTTGGCCGAGGTGTTTGGTAGGTTGGCTGGCGTGTTTGGTGCGTCCACTGGCGTGTTTGGTAGGTTGGCTGCCTGATGCTGCTCAGTGGTGACGGCGTTCGGGGCAGTGCGCTGCTGAGTGTTTGGCGCCGCCTCTGCGGGACGCCGTCCCGCGCCGGTCCCTTGCTCGGCCGCCTGCTGGCGCTGACCCTCCGCCTGACCCTCCACGCGGCCCTCCGTCCGGCCTTTCGTCCGACCTTCCGTTTGACCTTCCGTCTGGCCCTCCGTCTGGTCTCCCGTCTGACCTCCCGTCTGGCCAGGTCTCGCCTCAGTTGCATGAGTCTCGTGTGCTCACTTACCGTCTCCGCTGTCATTGTGCCGCGTCCGCCATCCATTGCGCGTGGAAAGGACAGCGCTCATCGTGTGACGGTCATCCGAGCAAACAGTCCGTGAGAGAAGCCTGGAAAGGCATGCAAACTCGTCAGTGATCAGATTCAGAGGGCTTTTGACGTCAGATATGCTTCCATGTCACTATGCTTTTATAGACAAGCAGCGATGTTTGATACATGGAAGTGACCTTATGTCCCTGGCTACTCGACATTATGAGTTCTCATGCTGAAAAAATGGGCACTCATCACTCGTGACCATGAATATGGGTGGAAACCTGCAGCATGCTAATAACATATCACATTTGTTGCTTGATGTCTTGGTTGAATCAGTACCTGGTGGCATAATGAAAGCCAGCTTTTTCAGGAGAACACATTGCGTGGCTAGAGATCCTCCCTGTTTCGACTTGACGTCCAAGTGGTCGTTTTCGGTCTTAACCCTAAACATACGTAGACTCAATTACCCTGTCGAAACCGTGCGCTTCATTAATTTCCCCATATTTGCCCATGGCGTGTATTGTGCCAACGGCCAACAAAGTGGGCCGTCAGCTATTCCTGCGTCGGCAAACGATGGACCGTTTGATGGGAAGAAATTGGCGGCTCTGGATTGCTGGCGACTTAGAATCATTAGCGTTACGCCCTCTAATACCCGGGGGAGGGCGAGGGGCATACGCATTGATTGCCTCGCTTCTTTCCGTGCAACACCATGGGGTCAGAGTCAGATATTGCGTGAGATCAGCACGGGATGGAAGGGCGTGTGCCGTCCTCTCTCCCTCCCCGGCCTCTCCTTTTCGGCGGTCACCGCAGTAAACTATATGTGCTGGGACACTGGAACACAGACTGTACTATGTGGCGTAATGACTCACCCTGGCTCCAGTCAGCTGTTGGGAGATGACCAACTAGTCTGTCCCACAGACGCTGCGCCTCAGCAGTAGTTAGAATGGGCATTATGTGATAACGTGTGAGCAAAGAGCTGGAGCGTCTTTATCCCGTCCCGCATCCTGCCCTCCCGCCCCTTCCCACCTTCCTGAGATCTCACCCACGTCCTTTCCCAATTTCCGCGATCCTTCTCTTTCTCCTCTCGTTACAAAGAGTGCCTTAAGGGAGGACCATTTGTGTAGCTGTACCATGATCTGTTGATGCAGCGGCTTGACACCCTTGCTCGTGCTGCTCGTGCCTGAACCGGAAGTCAAGCTATGGCGTGAAGCATTACAACACACGTTGGTCGGACAGCGCGGGAGATGGTGCGGAAGTCATGTGTTATCCCCGCAGGGGCACCGCCTTCGGTCGATGTGGGGGACTAGCGCCCTCTCGGGTCCCAGCTCCGGTAACGGGTGGACAGCGCAAGCTGTTCCTCTCAGGGCGTAGCGACCCTGCCGGCACGTGAGCTCCTGCTCCTTGTCCCGCCCGCTCCTTTCGCATTGCCCGCTTTCCCGCATCCGGTCCCAGGATTACTCCTCATCCTCGTTTTATCGGGTTCGCCGTGCCTCCTCGCCCGCATCCCCGGGTTGATCGGATCCTGGTGGCTGAGGGGCGCGTCGTGCGGGTTAGTCACGGCGCTTCCCAACACTCGACTTTGACCAGGGTATCCGGGGGCGTGGGGACCCGTGGGGCCCCACACGGGTCTAGCGGCTTGTCGCTCGCGCTGCGGCTGGGTGTTCCGTGCGGGACTCCGCTTGGGGCGCCTGGCCGTGCGCAGCGGCTTAAGGGGTCAAGGGGCGGCGGCGCTGAACCACGGCCAGGACGGGGAGGGGTCTCCCAGGTTACACCCGGCCGTGTGGGAGGCGTCGTTCGCCCCGTATAGCACCGCGATAGCCCTGGCGGCGACCACCTCCCGAGGGAGCGTTGGACCGTCCCCTACTTGGGCTCCGTGGTGGGTGGGGAGCCCCGGTGCCGAAAGCTGAACGTACCTTGCATGGCATCTCCAACTACAAAAAGCACCCGGTCCCCGAAAGGGGGACGGACCGTCGTAGTGTCCGGCTGCAGTGGATCTGCCCCTGCTCCTCGGATCTTAGTTTTTCGCAGTGATGAAAGAGCCCTTTCTCCATTTCAGCGTTGGAATGGATGCGACCGTTTTGACACTGTTGCGATATGATTAACTACGAGGTGACAGCATTGAGGTGGAATTTAGCAACGGAGAGGATGCTAAGCGAGCAATGGATGCTACGCGATTCGTGTACAGCGTGTGAGACGCAAAGAGTAAACGAGACGTGTCTCTCGCCCTGACTGTAGAGATACATCGGACAAAAAAGTCTACCAAGGGCATCATCAACTGTTTTGATCTAAAGGGTGTGAATGAAGAGGAGATTATAGAAGGATGGGCCGAGTTTGTGGTTACTGACGCCTGCCGGATCAAGGTGCGGCGTGGTGTTGACCTGATTACCACCAACAACATCGTCCTTGCCTTTGATAGAACCGACCTACCGCAAGACATCACAGTGGGCTATGTGAAGGTGAAAGTGCGTCGTTTTATTCCCAACCCTATGGGATGTTTCGGTTGTCAGCGGTTTGGGCATACGAAGACCACCTGTCGCAGCCATGCTGTTTGTGGTAAGTGTTCCTCATTAGACCATGCAATAGACGACTGCACCTCAGACCAACCGTGGTATGCGAACTGGGGGAAAGAGCAGTTCGCCGGCCTCACCATTCAGCATCCAGCCGCCGTCGTCTCCCGTGACGCCCGTTGCGAGCACTTCTGGATGAGCGCTTGAGACCCTAGAGCGCCACGAGGCGGACAGGCGCGCCCGTGAGGCTGAGCGGGCACGCCTGGCTGAGCAGGAGTGGGCCAAAGCAGCCAATAGGCTATCAGGAGCGGGCAAGGAGTACGCCGCCCGGAGCAATACTCCCTCACCACGAAGACCGGTTGAGGCTCCACCTCGGCACCAGGTTGTAGGCAGGGGCTCAGTGATGGCCCCTCCTCCGCCACCACCACGCACGGGATATGCTGGCACCAAGCGTATCCCGTCTGGACCCCTGTCTCCAAGTGACGGGGGTAGCCCAAGGCCCCGCCCAGGCTGGGGCACGGATCTGTGGAACAGGGTTCCACTGCTGAGGAATCTGGCACTTCATCTGGGGCGGTGCAATTCTTTTGAATCTCGTCTTTTTAGCGTGAGACCCCTTAATCTCTTTTAAGACGTCCTTTTAAAGACGTTTTTACAGCGGAACTGCAGGGGAGTAAGGGCTAATGCTCTCAACATCCAGGCTGAGATTGGCCGGAAGTGTCCCGCAGCTGTAGCTCTGCAAGAAACAAAGCTGGTGCCGAACTCCTACTTCGCGTTAAAAGGTTCGGCAGTTTTCCGCAGTAACATGTCCGCTGACACTGTTGCGCACGGTGGTGTCCTCCTGGCCCTTCATCACAGCGTGCCAGCCCGAAGGCTGGACTTGAAATCATCGCTTCAGGTTGTAGCAGCACGTGTTCATTTCAACAGTCGATCATCACAGTCTGCTCACCATACCTGCCACCTGGCGCCAGTTTTCCATCATTGGAGCTCAGGCATCTGATGGCTGAGCTTCCCCCGCCGATCTTAGTGTTAGGAGACCTTAACGCCTATCACACCGCCTGGGGCTGTAACGAATCAAACACACGAAAGGGAAGGTTTTGCGAAAGCTTTATTCACGATGCTTCCCTAGGAATTTTAAACACCGGACAGCCGACGCATTTTACTCTTCCTTCCGGACGGTCATCAACCCTTGACCTCAGCCTTTCTAGCCCGCAGCTCATGCCGCATCTGAAGTGGACAGTGGCCGACGATCTTCTAGGAAGTGACCATTTTCCGGTGTGGTTAAGATTCCGTAGTGCTGGGGTACCAGGCACCAGGACCCAGCGTTGGGATTAAAAAAAGCCGATTGGATAAACTTTGAAGCTCGACTGGAAGCATCGGCTTCCACACATCCTGAGAGTGTGCCTGCCTCTGCAGAGGGTTTCAATGTCCTGCTTTTAAAATGTGCTGACGGGTGCATCCCTCGCACTTCATGTAATCCACGCCGCACGCCCATTCCGTGGTGGACGAATGAGTGTCGTGACGCCATCCGTGCGCGCAAACGCGCTTTTCGAGCTTTCGATCGAAGGAGCAGCACGGCCAATCTGATCGCGTTTAAGAAAGCAAGGGCATTCGCGCGTCGAACGATCAGGGAGGCGAAGCGCAATTCTTGGCGTGATAACGTCTGGACACTTACCGTCTTACACCTACTGCCCAGGTATAGTCACGGATCAATCGAATTTCCGGTCAGTTCTGCTTTACCCCACTCCCCGTACTACAAGTAAATGACCACGACGTCATACATCCAGTGGATGCTGCAAACGAGATTGGCCGAGCAATCTCGGAGCGCAGCCGTGGTGTCAGTACGCAACGCCAGTTTGTTTGCCATAGAATACGACACAAAGGAGCAAACATAGACTTTTGTTCTTCCGGGCACATGTCCTATCATGATCCCTTTACCATGGTCAAATTAAAGCATGATATCAGCATGCTGCGGTGCGTGTCAGAGGGTCATGATGGTGTGTTTAACAGCATGCCTCAGCACCTTCCTGGTAGCACGTTGGAAGTTTTGCTGAAATCTTTAATTCACTTTGGACTAGCGGTGACTTTCTGGTCTTATGGCGACAGACTACTGTGGTCCCTCTTTTGAAACCAGGGAAGGTTCAGACCCCCTGCATTATCGACCCATCGCACTCACATCGTCACTCTGTAAGTTGATGGAGAAAATAGTCAATGTCCGACTCACATGGTGCTTAGAACAGCATGACATCTTTGCTAACGCACAGTGCGGTTTTAGGAAGAATCGTAGTACGGAGGACCACCTTTTAACACTCGATACTACAATCCGGCAAGGTTTCAAAGGGAAACGCCATGTAGGTGCTGTCTTTTTCGATCTTGAAGCCGCTTACGATACCACGTGGCGACGAGGTATCCTCTTAAAACTCTTCAAGCATGGCATACGTGGTCATATGGGCACCTTTTTGGAGAATTTTTTGGCTTAACGCTTCTTTCGTTTGCGTGTGGGTAATGAGATGTCAGTACCTTTTCAACAGGTGAATAGTGTGCCTCAAGGGAGCGTTTTCATTGTGGCCCTTTTTGCTATCATGATAAACGACATCGTTGACGTCATACTGCAGCCGGTCGTCCGCGCTCTCTTCGTAGATGATTTCACCATATGGACCAGCGCATCAAGAACGTATGTAATGAAGCGCCAGCTCCAGTTGGCTGTTGACCATCTGGAAAGGTGGAACACAATTAATGGGTTTCGGTTTTCCACCGCGAAAACGGTCGCCACGCACTTCGGTCGCCGCCGCCAATGCGGCGGCCTGGCTCTCCGTCTTTACGACCAACCCATTCCCACTGAGTCGGTAACCAGATACTTTGAGGTATATCTCGACAGTCGTCTGACCTTGCGCCGGCGTCAGGCGGCCTAATCTGACTCCTGACCGACCAATGACACCCTGCGCCGGCGTCAGGCGGCATGATCCGACTCCTGATCGGCCGATGACACCCTGTGCCGGCGTCAGGCGGCCTGATCTGACTCCTGACCGGCTGATCACACATTGCGGAACGTAACGAAAGCGGAGACGCTGTGACATGGCGACGCCTATCTGACAAGATAGACCCCGAGTCGCACTGCCGATCTGTGGGACTCGCTGCGGGCGGTGCGTGTGTGAGAAACAGCCCACCTGCGGGTCTGCCCGATTTGCGCCGCCGGACGAAGCCCCTGTGACGCACTGTCTGATCTGCGCCGCCAGACGGAGCCCCTGTGACGCTCTGTCTGATCTGTTGCAGGCGACACCTGTGTGACGTGACGGAGACGGAGCCGATGTCGGAGGCGGTCGCCAGAGCCAGCTTCAAACGCGACACCTTCGCTAAACACCTGGCCTTGCTGACAGCCAGGGTCAGCTGATGCTGGCGTGACGTCACTGGTCCACTGCTGTGTTCGTCCGCCGGGGTCGCGGTCCGTAGCCGTCAGCTGACGAACGTGGGCCGATCCCGGCCGAGACACATGTCACGTGCGCTGCGTGATTGACGGAATACAGCAACGCAGTGCAAATACCTCACACGGCTTTTTCAAAGATGTGCAATGTTGGGAGCCCACATGCGTAGAGCTCGCCTGATTTCGGGCAAGGCGTGGTCAAGAGTCGCCCGGGTCGAGTTGGTTGTGTCCGAGTCACCTAAACAGACTCAACGAGTAGTTTCAAAGTTTTCCGCTTTTAATGCAAACTACTCGCAAATGGCAAGTCAACAAGCGCTATACACATGACGACAGACACTCGGAATTTGAGAAACAACTTGTTTTTTAATTGTGCGCAAGTTTGTTGATTGCGTGCTTTTTGAGTCGTTAAAAAGGGCTCTACACCACCCCTCGTCTCACGAGGTATTTTATTGTAGCGGGTCCCAAGGCCCCAGCCTCACAGTTACAACTTGCGCAGCTCACGAGCCGGCTGCTGGACACGGGCTGCTGGGCGCCAGCCGGTTGTTGGGCACGAGCTGCTGGGCGTAAGCCGGCTGTTGGCACGAGCTGCTGGACGTGAGCCGGCTGCTGGGCACGAGCTGCTGGGCGCCAGCCGGATGTTGGCACGAGCTGCTGGGCGTAATCCGGCTGTTGCCACGAGCTGCTGGACGTGAGCCGGCTGCTGGGCACGAGCTGCTGGGCGCCAGCCGGATGTTGGCACGAGCTGCTGGGCGCAATCCGGCAGCCGGCTGTTGGGCACGAGCTCCTGGGCGCAAGCCGGCTGTTGGCACGAGCTGCTGGACGTGAGCCGGCTTCTGGGCACGAGCTGTAGCGTCACAGCGACAGGTCACTAGTTCGAGCACCGAAAGTGGCTGATATCCGTCGTGTCCACGCTGAGTCCCTGGATGCCCGGGTGTGTACGGGCTTCTTAATTAGGTTAGGCGGCGGCGGCGCCCCGGATGTCCGGGACCAGCGCGCTGCGGGCGGCGGCGCACCGCCGCCGGCCTGCTCGGCGACGGACGGCGGCGTTCCCGGCCCGCACAGCCGGCCCGGCGGCGCGCGGGCGCGGCGGACGGACGCGCTCAGCGGCCGACCGGTGACGCCGAGCCAGGCTCCCCGGAGGAAGCTGTGCGGCCTCATCGACCGGGCGCCGCCGGGGAGGGAGGGGCTGCTGGCGGACGGCCCCAACGCCTGACGGCCTGACCGCGCCTGACTGCTGGCGCACTAAGTGACCCGTCGCAGCAGGAGACTCGTCGCGCGGCGACCGGAACAGGTCTCGGTGAGTCGTCCTTTCGTCGGCACGGAGCGTTGGTGACACTGGTGTATTTACGCGAGCCCGCCTAGCGGGCGACGTATCAGAATTGATGCTCAGAATAATCCGCCGCAAAGGCCATCGAGCGATCCCTATTGTCTGAACCAAAACGCCAGCAGGGCTGAAGACATATTCTCATGTTGATATATTCAGCGGAAGTCCGACGCTTTCCGCCCAGCAACGGACAATGAAACAATGTTATTTTCAACAAGGTATTGCCTAGACCCGTTAAGTCGTTCGATACGTTAGCGCCCTAATCAGCTGTTTGATGTGATGTCTACACAGGGCGGGCAAAAGAGTGCGGCAGTCTCCGTTGCGAAGGAGCTGGGTCCATCAGCACGACCGTCACGTGCAGGCTGGGCTCGGATGGCGGGGCGCCTGCATCATCTCCGGAACGAATGTCATTGTCCATCCGTCTATGGGGAATGAGCGTTCTTCTTCAACAATTCAAGCTCGAGCAAGTCAACAGACAGACTACGCTCGAGGCTGTAACGTCCCGGTATCCGCTGCTTTAGCTCGCCTTGGCTCCGTATCGGCGGACTAGGACAACATCGGCGATCCGCCCGCCAGACCGCTGGTGCGGAAACTAGGAGTCCGCCCTCCCCCTCCCCCTCTTCCATTGCCCGTCCTCGTTATTGGATCTTCCACGCTTGTGAAGCCGTCGTTTAGATAGCGTTTGATGCGAGTGATGGGGAGCTGCGCTGAAACCGGGCTGCGATTGCTAGGGCCGCAGGGTCGGTCAGGCGCGAGGAGCACCAGCCGAGCCACGTAATCCCGCGGCCGTCGCGCGCGCGTCACAAACCGACCGGGGCTGGGCGCCCAGCGAGTGACGCGTCACAAACCGACCGGGGCTGAGCGTCCAGCGAGTGACGCGTCACAAACCGACCGGGGCTGGGCGCCCAGCGAGTGGCGGGTCACAAACCGACCGGGGCTGAGCGCGCGGCGAGTGACGCGTCACGACCCGACCGGGGCTGAGTGTGCAGCGGGTGACGCGTCACAACCCGACCGGGGCTGAGTGTGCAGCGGGTGACGCGTCACAAACCGACCGGGGCTGAGCGTCCAGCGAGTGACGCGTCACAAACCGACCGGGGCTGGGCGTCCAGCGAGTGACGCGTCACAAACCGACCGGGGCTGGGCGCCCAGCGAGTGGCGGGTCACAAACCGACCGGGGCTGAGCGCGCGGCGAGTGACGCGTCACGACCCGACCGGGGCTGAGCGCGCGGCGAGTGACGCGTCACAACCCGACCGGGGCTGAGTGTGCAGCGGGTGACGCGTCACAAACCGACCGGGGCTGAGTGTGCAGCGGGTGACGCGTCACAACCCGACCGGGGCTGAGTGTGCAGCGGGTGACGCGTCACAACCCGACCGGGGCTGAGTGTGCAGCGGGTGACGCGTCACAAACCGACCGGGGCTGAGCGTCCAGCGAGTGACGCGTCACGAACCGACCGGGGCTGGGCGTCCAGCGAGTGACGCGTCACAAACCGACCGGGGCTGGGCGCCCAGCGAGTGGCGGGTCACAAACCGACCGGGGCTGAGCGCGCGGCGAGTGACGCGTCACGACCCGACCGGGGCTGAGCGCGCGGCGAGTGACGCGTCACAACCCGACCGGGGCTGAGTGTGCAGCGGGTGACGCGTCACAACCTGACCGGGGCTGAGCGCGCGGCGAGTGACGCGTCACAAACCGACCGGGGCTGAGTGTGCAGCGGGTGACGCGTCACAACCCGACCGGGGCTGGGCGCGCGGCGAGTGACGCGTCACAAACCGACCGGGGCTGAGTGTGCAGCGGGTGACGCGTCACAAACCGACCGGGGCTGAGTGTGCAGCGGGTGACGCGTCACAACCCGACCGGGGCTGGGCGCGCGGCGAGTGACGCGTCACAAACCGACCGGGGCTGAGCACCCAGTGACTGACGTCAGAGTTGGTGTGTGGAGGCTTGGAAACCTAAACCCTCACAAGCTCCAAGCAAGGTTTATTGTAAAACTGCGTGGCGTCTCATGGTAATACTCCTGGCAAAGTGACACGAACTGCTGTAAATGTTCTGAAATGCATAGGTGATCACCATCAATGCTGTACATTGATCATGCGATATTGTATCGACTTGCCTTTCAATTCCTCAACGCACAGATGTGCGTTGTTCGTCCGCAGTTTGCCATGGAAAAAATGCATCGTTTAGTTTTGTTTAAATGCATAGTTAGCGCAGTTATTAGCATACATTTTTCACAACCAGACCAACAACCATCCTCAGTGATGGTGGCCATTTCTGTCTGCTCTTCTATTTCCACATGCTGGTTAATCAGCTTCGCGTGAACTTTCAAATGATAAATGCGGCCTCAAAAATATGCTCAGTTTTATGGGTCATAACAGTGTAATTGCTGCATTTATAGCCAGAAAGAGGCGGTGCGAAGCAGTGAGACCCATAGCCACCGCTAGAGGTCACCGAGGTCACTGCTGCTGACCCTGCGTGGTGCCTCTCGCTACGCTGGACTCTGTGTTGCACGATGCATGCAGGAATGGTCGGCCCACTGGCAGGCCGCGGTCCGGTGTCAACTGTCCCGTTGTCTTGCGACAGCGACATGTCACCGATTCACGTATGACCTGTTGACTGCATGGCATTTCAGGGTTATCTTCCGACACAAAATATGGGAATGAAACAATGTTAGACGTGTAGTTGTTTTTTGGTGGCGGGGGTGAATTTCATGCCGCAACTGCGCGGAAAGGCATCGGTTTTACTTAGCTAAATCACGGGGCACTTTGTCATCTCAATAGCCCAGCCAGGCGGACAGAAATGATTTATTTGCATTCAGTTTATAAAGCATCGTTGGCGTGCACAGCCAGGCACCCGACAAAGGAGCTGAAGGTTGATGCTCCGCCTTTTTTTTACACCCACTCAATACTCAGTAGGGTTAGGTAGTTCATTGACAAAACAACGTCACATCTACTCTATAACACTTTTATCCTTCCTTATTGAAACTACTGCTGCTTGATTTGGGGTACAACTCATGCTTTTCAACCAGATCGGTTAGTAATTTTGCGAAAAAAAGGCTGCGCGTCTTATAGAAAAATGCATCCTCCACAAAGCTCAGAGCCAATCTTTAAACGATACAAAAATTTTAAGCTATCGGATATCGCTAAATCCCAAATGTTAATAGTGATGCACAAATTTGTAAATTCTCAACTCCCTGCGTCATTCGATTTAATATACAAGCTCTACGATTCAAGTGGCATGGATATGAGGCGAGTAAAACATTTAGACCAATCTTTCTGGAATCATAATTATATACTATTTACAACATCTTGCCTTGGCCCTAAGCTGTGGAACGACATGGTTTCATATTTTCCAAGAAGAGCTGATATCCGTGCATCAAAAACCATTGTTAAGAACATCGTCCGCAAGCATTTCGTGAATGCATGTTAACGTAACCAACATATTTGAGGGCATTGCAATCCTTTGCGCTGCACATATGCAACGCACTTCATATTTGACCTCCCTCATGATCCATAATCACGTTCTGATATGGTTGAAATCGTGCACATGTGCCCAAATTCACGGCGCTGGCTCCGGAAGTTCTTTCAACGACAAGCCCCACTGAGCTGGGTGGACTCCCTTGACAATGACTATTTTAAGCCTTCTCATGTATGACTTTTCCTCGCCTGTTACATAACACAATTATTTCGGGTCTGCACCACCTCTTCGCCGGCTTCTTTACGTTTGTTTGCTCTTTCTAGCTGGGAGTGCCGCGACTTGATTTTATGTTTTCTGGTCTTAACGTATAGTTTATTGCGTCGCTGGAATTGAGGGAGGGCACTCCTTGTTACCTGTTCTTGGGTAACGGCATATAAAAAAGAAGAACGGTTCTACATTCACTTGCAAACTTGGGAAGATCTGGAGCGGATGTTCGTTCTGCCACTCCTGCGAACCCAAAGCGCTTGGCGGCGCGCGAAAGAAGTTGGGAGCTGGGCGCTCACTCTTCCAGCAATGTGTAGCGTTTCTTGGCCATTTAGCGACGCGCTGCACCGAGCTACTGAAGTCCAGTGTCCCGCCAGACGAAAAATATGCCCGAGTGAATGCACGCCGGGGAGAACAGGCCCTCCCGGCGTCCCGCGCGACCAGCGTGGCGACGATAAAGCACGCATTCCTACGGCAATGTTGCTCTTTGGACGCCATAGGCGCCGGAAACAACTGAACACACGCCAACGCCAGACATAGGGTGGAATGTTAGTCACCAGGCTTGATATGATTAGGCACGAATAAATCAATTCTTTTCACGAAGCCATGCCTTCTTTCCTACAGTAAAACTGCGAAATTAAATTCTTGAGCTGATCTGTGCTCACGGCAATAAAGATCTTCAAGGAAACCGACGGTTGTAAGTTCGGAGGATAACATATGACCTTGATGACAGGTTGTCCAGTCATCAAGCTGACCACCGACCCCTACAACAATCGACTCGCCGCAGCCGACCGCTTTGGTACAACTGGAGTGAGTCCCCGCTGCTGATCGCGGTCGGCACCGCTCCCGTAAATCCTTTGCATTGGCGCTCACCTGGGACCTCTTTTGATGTCCCTCACTCATTACATTTGAACTGAAAAACCTTCGCTTCCTTGTAGCAGACAAAGCGTTTTCACCGTTCTCTGCCGGGCCAACTTGCGTCCGCAATGTTGAGACTGATTCTTGGAACGCAGTAGCAGTTTCAAGACATCTTTTTTGGCTTAATGACGTAGATCTAGACCTTACCATAGCTGTTTACTGCAAAAACCCCTTCCCTCCTATTGCTTGCGAAAACCCTACAGTCTGACTCGCTTGACATCTGTTCTCAAAATTGTTATGACGAAAGAAATGAAATGGTTTTGAGGACGCCCCCTCCCAGATTTTGAGAACAAAAACAGCAAGCCCTGTCGTTGCCAAGGCTCTAGAGTACGGGCAGGTGTCGTAATCGTGGACATTTTTCGTCTCTACCACCTTAAAATCATTTCTATGTGCGCTGGTGCACGATTTTGCTTGACATTTGACTTGCCGGCATTTACTGTCGCTCCAATCGTGCTTGCTTGTTATCATCGGTATCATAACCACTAGAAAATATAGGCGTGGCTTGGAGCTCACCTCGCACCAGCCGCAATCATGGAGAGTCACGCAACCAGCAAAATACATTTTACGTTTTGCTGATATGACTGGTAATATACTGTGTTTTGATGCTTCTTAATTATACATGAATTGCAACGGAAATGTTGCAGAGGAAGCGACAGACTGCGGTTTGGTGATGGTGAAGGGTATGATTTTAGACATCAGTCTATAGTCATTTTTCACAGACATATAAATGTGAAGCTTGTGTACGCATACTGAAGTGCACCCTTCTGACGATTGCTTTTATCTTTTATTGGAGACATATTTATGCACTGTGTATTAGTTTGTGTCTGTTGTAAGAAATTGGCTTGCGGGATAAACGTTTTTTAGGACGGGACTTGCAGATAGGCTTAAGATCTTGACTGCCGCCGCACAGGTTTTCAAAAACAAAAACAAAAAACGCGCGTGATACCCCGACCGAGCGGCACCACGCGTGGTGCCGCGAGCCCTGATGCATGGCACCATGCGGAGTGCCGTGAGCCCTGATGTGTGACTCCACGTGCAGTGCCATGAGCCCTGCTGTGTGACTCCACGTACAGTGCCGTGAGCCCTGATTGGTGACTCAACGCGCAGTGCCGTGAGCCCTCATTCGTGACTCAGCGCGCAGTGCCGCGAACCCTGACGCGTGACTCGCGCGCGCGGTGCCGTGTATTCCGGCACAGCGGCGCGACAGGCAGCGTGGCGCCCCCTGGCGCGGTGACGTCCGCCCGATGTCGTGTTGTGGCGATCGCTTGTCCGTAATAACGGAGAACCAGGCGCCCAGCAGACCGGCTAAATCCGCCCTGATTGGAGGGCGCGGCCGGCGACCGGCCGACCGGACTAATCACGCCACGCCGCCCCCCATCGAGCGTCCTGCCGTCGTCGGCCCTCGCCCACACGTGCGCACGTGAATGCGTGCAAACGCTGTTATAATGACCGCAGTGTAAATGATCCGTGAGGATGACGCCATTAGCTGGCAAAACTGCTGCGCTCTTATGACTGGGAGCAGGCTGCTACCAGCATGTTTATAAAATATTCAGCCTACGCAACTTTCGACTACGAATTATACAGCATGTTATGGATAGTTTTCAAGCATGATTTGTAGTGTGTCATTTTGATCGTTTTCTAAAACATACACGCATGCAAACAATAAAACAACATGGAAGGTAAAAAATCTTAGATCTTGGCATGACGCCAAAAAACGGTGACTCTAACAGGGCTTCTGCGCCCACCGAGCGATTCTTTTCTGGCCGACTCACGCATCCGGCGACGTCAAGTAAGAAGAACGACGCCGTTACATCTATCGTGGTTACGCGAGGCCGAAAATTGCACACGCTGGGCCGAGATGACCTGAGCTCAGCTAAGCGGATTATCAAGACCGACGCGAAATGTAGGCCGGCATGGCATAGCGCATAACAATTTTTCCAGCAATGAAGGCAAATTAGTTGCAAACTGAATGTCAAATGTACCACATAGCCACAGTAAGCCATAATCTGGCACTGCTGGTGACTTAACTAATTTGGTTATTTCAGTGCTAGCTAGTTGTTTGGTTTCAGGGCGCGTCGACGGCGAGGGCCGTTCGACATGCTTGTTCGGTGAGGGCCGTTCGACATGTTCGATCATTTGGCGTCTGTCCAGGCGTCGTGTCCGTTATCTGACGCTGCGGCGGTGCAAGCGACGCACTATCAGCGCGATGTTCCGGGGGGCACCGTTTACCTGCTATGTGAAGAGCTTCCGTTGCCACACAGAGGTGTCACAAAGCCACAGCAGATGTTACTTTCACCTTCGTGACGGGCAACGCGTCAGCTGATGGAGGGCTACTAAGTACTCGGCCCCGATGGTAACATTATAGCCCCCTGACATTTCGTTAGCGAAGGGCAACCTCCGGCTCGACATAGCGGATAAAATCAGGATAACTTAGGCTTCGTATGGAATCGGGAGAATGGAGCAAAACGGTGAGGAGCTATGTAACCAAGTGATTATAACAACATTTGGGCGGGAGCATCTGCAGGGTAATGACTGGCGCGTTGCATTTTGCGCTGAATCCGCTAAAAAATGGTGTCGCAAACATCGCTCACTGTTGTTCTAATCGCGTGGTTGCATGGCTCCCCACTTCTTTACTCAAATCCCTGGGTCCGTCCCTATGACTCAGTTGGGAAGAACGCCTGCCTTCCGAGTCACCCACCCGTGGCGGGGTGCGTTCGAGGGGGCGCTCGCCGTTTGCGCCTGGCTGAAATGGGCCGGGACCTGTGGCAGCGGCCGTGCTTAAGGTCAGTTGACGTCAGAGGGCTGGACGGACGTGTGGATCATTACGGCAAGTTGAGCTTTCGCCGCAAAAGTCTGTCGTTTACCTGGAATTTCACGATCGGGTGGTGGAGTCAGGGCTCGCGCAACAAGTACCTATCAGCATCAGTGGGATCTCAGACATTCATCCAATTAAAAGGCTCCGACCGACTATTAAAAGAAGACAATAGTTAACTCCGAACATTTCGTTCGCGGACAGGCACGTTAACATTAGCGTGCTGCTGACAGGAGAGGATGGTGAAGAAGGCTTATGTGGTGCTCACTGAGCTGGACGGATCGGTCGCGGGAAGGATCCAACGGCAATGAACAGGGTGACGACTTCGGCTTCTGGGGACCTTGCTGACGACGGCACTCCAATCGTAACACAGCGACGAGTGGAGCCGTTGGTGAATAGGCATGATGCACTGCGGTTGAAGGTAAGACAACAGGCAAGGCGAGGTACGGACGCATGGATGTGATTTTGGATTCAATGGTTTTGATCTGTTGAAGGGACAGCCCGCTGAAAAACACTCCTGGTTGCTGAAATTCTTAGACAATTTATTTTGACCGCTAGGACGTGTTGAATTCACCACAAAAATACTGCTGAGAGCATATTTGCAATGACAGGAAGAGCAGACCACGATTATAGGTAGTAGCTTGCCTCTAATTTCATTTTCCGGTGTTGAAATCACTCTGTGCTCTTTCTGATCAAAATGCCAATGCAGACTATCATCTCTACAAGTAAAAGCTTTCATGGCACGGATCAGACGTAATGATTGGTTGCAGCGGCTCGTTTGACTGCTTCAAATGCAATGTTTCCCCAAAGCTCCTCTTCTCGGCTCGATATGTACGTACCGAGCATGACACAGCAGATTGTCCCTCTTTTGCACATTCACGCGCGGCTTCTACGCTTCACACCTCTGAACCTGGCCCGGATTATCCCTCCACAAAATGGTTGGTGTGTTTGCTGGATGAGTCTTACTAGCTATTTGAGGAGGATGCGTCTGTTTGTCTGTCTGTCTTTCTGTTTGCCTGTCTGTCTGTCTGTCTGTCTGTCTGTCTGTCTGTCTGTCTGTCTGTCTGTCTGTCTGTCTGTCTGTCTGTCTGTCTGTCTGTCTGTCTGTCTGTCTGTCTGTCTGTCTGTCTGTCTGTCTGTCTGTCTGTCTGTCTGTCTGTATGTCTGTCTGTCTGTCTGTCTGTCTGCCTGCCTGCCTGCCTGCCTGCCTGCCTGTCTGTCTGTCTGTCTGTCTGTCTGTCTGTCTGTCTGTCTGTCTGTCTGTCTGTCTGTCTCTCCGTCTGTCTGTCTGTCTGTCCGTCTATCAGTCTGTCAGCCTGTCTGTCTGTCTGTCTGTCTATCTGTCTGTCTGGTCGTCTGTCTGTCCGTATGTCTGTATGTTTGTCTGCCTGTCTACCTATCTGCCTATCTGTCTGTCAGCCTGTCTGTCTTTCTGTCTGGCCGTCTGTCTGTCTGTCTTTTTTTTTTTGCTTTCTGAGCAGTGTGCAGGTGGAACGGTGTGTCACTTCAAAGCGCCAATTTGACACGGTGCACGCGTGCACTGGACCGCGTGTCATAGTGAATATAGTATCTGTGCGGTCGACTTGTAGCGCGTGGCGCGTGTTACAAGGTTATTTGGCCCCTTGGTTTTTCGTGGGCGGCCAGAAAAATCGGACCGCGCCAAAGCCGGCGATCGACCGTTCGAAACCGTGGCCGTATCCTGGCACTGGGGGCCGGAGCGACGCGAAATTGGCACGTTTTGACAGAGAACTATGCGGGATATTGCGTGACATTACGTGGGAGGCTACACGTGCCATGTGTCACGCGCACAGAAGCGGTAAAGACAAGATTTCCGGTTTTTATCGTTTCCACGTTTGATGCCACATCTCGGCGGCTCGAGCTGGTGGAGGCGGCGATCGAACTTCGAGGCGTCGATCAACATACCGTGTGCAATTCGTGTCATTCACATGAGTCTTGGAACGCACTATTGTGCCAGCAATCATCGTGTAAGTCGAGAATGTCGGCATTTGAAAAACATGTGCCAAATGCAACACGCTTTTGTCGAAACTGTCGCCAGGGTCGTGGTGAAATTTGCTTTGCAGTTTGCATTTTCATCACCATGCGTAGTTTCATGGTCCGCATTTACCACCCACTAGAAATATACGTGCGCTTTTCCGTTCATTCATCAACTTTACATTGAGAGTTAGAAATTTGCGTCTTTGCGACGTCAATATGCTACCGATCGATCGCCCAGTCGCCGCCACCGAGTAATTCAAGTAAGGCGTGAGAAATCTCCCTTGCCATGATCGCTGACAATCAGTAGTCATTTTTTCAAGTAGCCATCTTCATTTTATTTGTTCATTGCGTGTGGCAGATATGAGCCACGGTCACAATCGAAATCCATCAATAGACCCTTAACAGTCCCAATTTCCTTCATTATTGCCTTTCATTTATTTGCATTTTTTCATTTTATTTTTTTCATTTTTTCAATAGCCCGTGAAGTAATGTAAAACAACACATCATATTCAGTAAGCAATCAGCTGTGAACGTTTAGTAAAAATGTGGAAGCATGTTGATATTTGCAACCGATCAACACTACGGTAAAACGATAACACATCAATCACCGTATCTTCATGTGATGCGTTTTGGAATCGCTACCGAGCTCGACAGAAGTATCGCGGCAAAGTTGACACGTGACGTCTGAAACATAATGAACGTGAGTCTGACACTGGTGGCACAGAGCTTTTTTCTCCAAGCGTTCGGAGTGCGCCGCAAAACCCCAACAGCAGTGGACGTCTCTTTGGCCACAAGACTATGTGGCAAGACACCCATGAACGCCACGCGAACATTGGACTCAGCTTTTAGGCAACGGCATGCCCGCCACGTTCTGCAGTTACCTTCTTTAATCATCGACATGGCCTCCTCCGTATACATATAAACCTGCCTCCAGCACACGGGCATGATCTGAGAAAGACGTATGGCCAGAGGTCACTACTCTATTCTGCTCAAAGTGGTGATGAGTCCACGCCACAGCACCTGGCAGGATGATATGGCCCGGATTGACCATAAGACTGCTTGGGAATTGACTTCAGTGCGCTTATTCAGCACCTGATTTAAGTTTTGTATGGTGATTCTTTCTTAAAGCGGTTGTATCATTCGTCGTTGGACAAGCCAGAAATGTCGACATGTCGAAAAACGGCACCGAACGCAACACGCCGTCGCCAAAGCAGTCGCCAGAGTTGTGAGGGATTTACATCATCATCATCATCGCATGCGCCGATCCACCAGCTGTATTCATCGCCAATTTATTCGTCGTTCAGTGCATTTCCCCGTGTAAGAATCAACTTTACATAAAGAGACGCAACCTTCTTTCGTGACGCTCCAATGCCACTGTTCGGTGGCCCACTTCCGTCTATGATGATTTAAAGCAAAACGACGGAAAGCGAACGTATCGTGTGTGGGCCCGCAGCTAGCAATAGCTGATTCAGCTTTCTCCCATTCATTCGTAGCGGATAAAACCAGTGATAACAGAATGCATCTTTGCAGCCCATAACGTGACAAAACGTGCACAGGATTTACGTACATTAGGTTCATAATAAGATATGGACGGTTCAAATGCGGTTTATTTTGAGGCGCAGCAATCATCTTCGGGAAAAAACATCGCCTCCATGGAATGTGTTTTGAAATGGGTGCAGGATACAACAGGTATATCGCGGAATGTTGAGTCGATGCAGACATAAAGCGAATTATGTGCTGGAAGTGGCAGCCAGGACGGTTTCCAAGCGTCAGCAATGCGTAACAAAGCCCCAGTCGCTATGGACGATTGATGAGCGGAATTTGAAAGCTGAGCTTTTGGCTTGGAAAACAGAAGCATAATGATCGCCATTGGAAACCCGGGAAGAGTTGGTACCGTCCTTATCGCTGCGGCTAGGTGTCTCATCGGCTTTACCGCATGACCATGTGGCAGTGCACCTGTGTATGCTGTGCGAACGGTTGGCTCAGATGTGTGTTAGTGCTATCCACATCCATTGTGGTGCAGGTTTTCAAATGAGTGGTCTGATCTTCGTAGCATGAGTGCCTTCAACACGGGTTACGGGACGGGTTACGTCCATGTCATTTCAGTGCTGATAACACAAGACGTGAAATACACTGCATTTTGCAATACTTTCAACTGCTTTGGTGAGACAGGTGCAAAACATGTACCAGTCAGCACTGCAGAGCCATGCTTCTTGGACCAGGAGTATCATCACCCCCAACGCGGAAATTGAGAATGAACACAAGGAGACTTTTTAGGGGGGAAGGCCGGGATGTGTGAGATTGCTTAGGCGCTTCAGCATCTTTCTCTTCTTTTTACTACGCGTCCCGTCCCGTCCCGATAGCTCAGCTGATTTGTTGAACTACTGCGTTCCTTTGCACCCACCTGTGGCGCGGTAGGCTCGAATCACTTTAAGCACTCCGTATTTGTCCTGGACGGATGTGACCTGTAGCCGGTAGCAGCGGCCGTGCTGGAGGTCAGATGGTGTCAGAAGACAGGGTGGTCCGTGCGACCATTGCGGCACGGCACTGCACTTTCGCTACCAAATTCTGCCGTTTACCTGGGATCGTACCATCAAGTGGTAATTGTCAGGGATCACGCGACAAGTGCTGCTTCGTGTGAGCTTTGATTATTAAGAACCACCCATTCAAAAAGGTTCGGATGACATCTATAAAATAAAAAACTCCTCGTCGACCACGTCACCTTGTAATATTTTCCTGAATGATGCATGCCGCTCAATGTTCACATAAAACACAACTCGCCCTCGCCGACAAAGACCACAAGAAACAAACACCAACGCATGTACACCTACAGCAAAAACAAAGTCCGCTCGCGCTCCAGTCCGTCTTATTTCTCGTATGTCAACCCCGGAATCTTAGACTGTAACGCAGCACACACCCGTCGTGCGGAACAGTCCTGACCCAGGCGCATGCCCTCGGCAGCAAATATGACAGAGGGCTGGAGTGACTGATGGCCGGCCCATTTGTTCGACGATGTGGCAGTGAAGCTAAAACGAAATCGAAGTGAGCTGATGGTGCTGCTGTGCGGTCGGTTTCATCGCATGCCAGACAAGTGGGTGTTAGGCACACATCACCTGGTCTGCATTTAGCAAGATGTACGAAATAAGAACCACGGAATCGTTACGGCATTTGATTTCTGAATTCTTGAGATGATATTTGATTTTTGATATGAGAGAAGACATTTGATTTTATATTATATATAGGAGATGATATTTTATTTCATATTATATATAAGAGATGATATTTGATTTGATTTTATAAGATGATATTTGATTTTCAATGTTAGATGTTTAATATAAAATGAGAGATGAGTTTTAAGAGAGGTAAGATGCAATATAAGTTGATAAGATAAGATAACATTTATTTTTCAGGTACCTTGCTGGAACCATTGTCTACCTTACCTCGTGCTTGTGGCATGAGCTGATAAAACCATCCA
This sequence comes from Pollicipes pollicipes, assembly GCF_011947565.3. Taxonomy (NCBI): domain Eukaryota; kingdom Metazoa; phylum Arthropoda; class Thecostraca; order Pollicipedomorpha; family Pollicipedidae; genus Pollicipes; species Pollicipes pollicipes. The sequence continues at coordinate 4,093,769 of NW_023596461.1, forward strand.
ATCGAGGAACTGCAGGTTAGTAGTATAATTTCACGGCGAAAGCTTAACGTGCCGCAAAGCTTAGCACGGCGCTGCACGTCCCATCGTGATGGTATGACCGTCTGACGTCACCCAACCTTTCACGCACCCGCTGCTACCGGCCACAGTCCATGATGGCCTGGACCAAAAAATGAGCGCATTCATTATAATTATGCTACCTATTGACTAATGATACATAGGTCAAGGGGTCTGTAGCGCTCTCATTCCAGGTAAAGTAAGCACTGGCCGGCACGAGGTCACTACAAGGTCATATAAGACCGGCCATTAAGGGACATTACCCCTCCCTGTCACCAGCAGGTGAATCAGAATGCGGGAGCTCTGACCAGCTCATCAAAAGAGAAGGGCCAAGACAACCCAATGCTGGACGAACTGCGAAAGGCAGAAATACATCAATTGCTATTTTTTTTTGGAAAGCTGTTGTATTTGCGGAAAAAAGGTTGGGAACTCCAGAAAAGCAAAATGGCATAATAAGAACGAAGAACAAAAATGCATGACAAACCGGGTTCCACAGTTGTATTTAGAAAGTTATCTGGCTTTTATTTAGGAAGGGTAATCAGGCCACCACACTGATATTCATGAATGCGTCGTTTTTCATAAACAAACTCTGGATGCATTGAGATACCCACTTGACTGGCATACGCCGCCATGTGTTTATTTGGCTGGAGCCAAATATGCAAATGAATTTCGCGTCGTGATCTGCTGAGTACGTCAGTGTTGATTTTTATGCTTTAGTTTTAGGCACATGGATTTGTCGAAGGCACAGCAATGTTCAGTTCAATGTATTCAAAGATGTCAGCGTGGTGGTATCATCATCCGTTCCAAATGAAAGTCAGGACAGTTTTCAAGATAAAGATGAGTAATATGCTTGTGAATTCTTTAATCAATTCTTTCTGTTTGCGTGGATGCCAATGCCTTTTACTCAAATGGTTAAGCTCGCCCGCAAAAATAACAAGTGATGTAACCATGCTATCTCTTCCGTGCATCGTCCCAGCAACTGAGTTGGTTAGCTCAGTTGGTTACAGGACCTGCACTCCGATCAGCCTGCTGGTGGCGTGGAGGGTCCGAGTTACTTTACGTGCCCATTATTTGACCTTGCCTGGCATGGACCGCGCTCGGTGGCAGCTGGTATGGGAAAGGCTAGGTGACGTCAGAGGGTTCTACCGTCAGGGTGGGACGTGCAGTGCCAAGCGTTGTGGCATGTTAAGCCTTCTCCGTGATTTATACCGTTGCCCTGGAGCTTCACGATCAGATGTTGATGTCAGAGCTCCACGATCAGATGGTGATGTCAGAGCTTCAAGATCAGATAGTTGTATCAGAACTTCACGATCAAATGGTGATATCAGAACTTCACGATCAAATGGGAATGTCAGAGCTCCACTATCGGATGGTGATGTTGGAGCTTCACGATCAGATGGTGATGTCAGAGCCTCAAGATCAGACGGTGATGTCAGGGCTTCAAGATCAGATGGTGATGTCAGAGCTTCAAGATCAGATGGTGACATTAAAACTTCACGATCAAATGGTGGTATCAGAGCTTCGCCACCGGATGGTGATGTCAGAGCTTCAAGATCGGATGGTTGTATCAGAGCTTCACGATCAAATGGTGATGTCAGAGCTTCATGATCAGATGGTGATGTCAGAACTTCAAGATCAAATGGTGATGTCAGAGCTTCATGATCAGATGGTGATGTCAGAGCTTCAAGATCAGATGGTGGCATTAGAACTTCACGATCAAATGGTGGTATCAGAGCTTCACCATCGGACGGTGATGTCAGAGCTTCAAGATCTGATGGTGGTATTAGAACTTCACGATCAAATGGTGGTATCAGAGCTTCACCATCGGATGGTGATGTCAGAGCTTCAAGATCAGATGGTGATGTCAGAGCTTCAAGATCAGATGGTGATGTCAGAGCTTCATGATCAGATGGTGATGTCAGAGCTTCAAGATCAGATGGTGGCATTAGAACTTCACGACCAAATGGTGGTATCAGAGCTTCACCATCGGATGGTGATGTCAGAGCTTCAAGATCAGATGGTGGTATCAGAACTTCACGATCAGATGGGGATGTCAGATTTCCACTACCAAATAGTGATGCTAGAGCCCCACGATGAGATGGTGATGTCAGAGCTTCGCGCAACGCGCATCACTTACGACCAACGGTGTTAACCAAACAGAGCGTTATTGACCAGCGGGAGCCGGACAAAGGGAGTCGTGAGCGATAACGGGAGCCGACTCACGTCGGTTCAAGCTTGCGAAGTTCCTCCGTGCTTACGTGATCAAACGCATCAAAGTGTCTCCAGCAGATGCGGGCGTAATTGAACGCTTCAACTGCAGCATCAGCGCGTCGCTCCATGTGGCGGGCCAGCAGGGGGCGGATAGACGGCGTCACATTCAAGCTTCCTGATGGGGACCACGTCACACTTCTCGCTACTTCGAGACGCAGTCTGCCGTAGCTGCCACATGGTCGTGAATTGCGGACGTCTCTGGAGGGCGTTGTGGCGAAAAGCAGCAGTCCTGTACAGGGAAACACAGTGCGTCAACGTGTCTGCGAGAAGCATTGGGCGATGAGGCACAATCAAGACCAGTGCACTCGAAGCCCAGACATCAAGGTAGGCGATTTTGTACGCTATCGACTGGTGCCAAGACCACACAACGGCAGGCGCGGTTTTCAAAGCCGTGCATTGTAATGTCCTGGGCGCCAGAGGATCTACGGGATCCAGGATCCAGAGGATCCACCAGAATCCACGCGGGTTGACCCCCCCCCCCCCTGCCGCATCTCTGCTAGCAGGTCGCTGAAGCACCGAGGTCCTGCAGCAGTGCACGTGTCGGTGGACCTGTTTCCAGACGATTTCTCCGACCACCAGAAGAAACGGCGCCGTTCTACGATCGACGGCGGCGCAGCAGAGCCAGCGCGGGACAACTGTGACGGTGACGCCGGCGCTGGGGGCACCGGCAGCAGCCAGCGCGGCCACGTCAACAGCAGCTCTGGAGGAAGCGGCTCTAGTGACGTCGTAGGCGACGGCATCAACGATGACGGCAGCGATAACTGGCGATAACTAGCGATATCCTTGGTGATCCCAGCCGTTTTGAGGCCTATTGCACGCGCGACGGGCGGGTGTGCACGCCCTGCTCTTTGGGGAAGGGGAGACAAGCTGGTGTCGTGGGGTAGCCACACAAGGCTCGACCGGGGCAGGCCGTCTCAGGATCACCGGGTCGAGGTAACCGCCCTCGGCGGCGGGCGGTGTTAAGGTAGGCGTGTGCACCTGACACACGATAAAGTCCGCACCTATAACTCGCGCCGTACAGAGTCATTTCAGAGTTGGTAGCGTTTCTGTTGTGGATTAGAACTTCGACGTGCATCAGTCAATATGCATCACCTACCTACCAACTATCACCCGTGTCTAGCAATCAGACGGGGCATTTCAGCTTCTCAGTATTGCTAACAACCGCCTGACTAACTAGTGTACGAAAAATATGTAAACGGGCCTAGGTTTGATGAGCACCATACATATGCCGCGTACCCAGTCCCATGAATCGACACTGCTGCGGACTAGCCTCCCACTCCTGTCATCAACAGAGGTGGGAAGCTTGCGGCGTGAACTTCAGTACTCAAAGACTAGAAGCTTGGAAGTGAGCTGATGCCCAAATATGGACCGACGCCACTTGACCCCATTTGTACAGCCGCACGCACTGATAGCCCGCCTGATGTAGGTCCCATGCTTTGAATACCGCAGTTTGGCACCTCCTTAAAAGCTAACACCTGTTATTTATTGGTGTTTTCGGGTGCGCCGACTGCAGTGATCATTTGGCGCCCATGAGAAGCTAACACAAAACTCGATGATCAGTGCTGGGATTGCACGTGGGCTCGTGATCGAGAGTTTCAATTTAACGCACGACCACTGCTCGACGCATTAGATGGTCTGTAGAGCCTACTACCATCGTTAGTCCAGATCATGGCCGCGTGGAAAGAAGCAATCGAGCCCGTATCATCCAAGCGTGGCCCCGGTCACACATTTCTTGACACGCGGGAGAAGCTAATTCGAACTCGTTACAACATTGCTTTGTAATTTGTAAGCGCGCGAGTGCAAACGACACGTGGATAAAACACTTGACAACGTGATGGAACCGGCCTTGGGCTTGCATCTTTCGTTTTAAATGACTTCAAAGCATGCCGGGGTGATTTACACGATGAATCGGCTGCAGGCTGGTGTAACCATCGTCATCAACTTTACCACCTCCGCAAGCTAACAGCAGGAATCTGCTGACCAAGGTCGCAATGATTTGTATTGCGTAGAGACCGAGAGTGAGCCTGTAGAAAAGTCCATTTAATGGCAGTAACATCTCTAGAACCCTTGAAAACCTCCACATCTCTTTAAACATAGATCTCTAAAACCAGACGTACTTCGACGTCACTTGACCCCATTTTAACGTCACTTGACCCCCTTGACCCCATTAGACGCAGACGTATTTCGGACCACACAGGCATTGGGAGACATCTAACCCTCCTTGGAGACAGACCACTCACCACATGCCACCTGGGCCGGCGGAGTCTGAACTATGCATAGCATTCGTTATGCGATTTGATGCTTTCTTTAAAAGTCTCCCACAGCGTCCGCCAGCCGTCTGCTGTATCAGATAATGCTGGATCGCAAGGCGATCTCGCATTTTGAGATTGCATCAGCCAGTGGGGTACTTGCTGCTCGTTGCTTAAAGGGGGCGTTCCATATTTCTATGGAGATCTGAACTGAAATACCCGTCTTGGAGATCATTCGGTTCAGTTCACAGCCCTGCCTTGCTTAAGACCTAAGCCATTCTAGTTTCTGAGCTCCGCGCCCGTAAAGTTGGGGTCACTCTTCGGAGAGTTTGTCGAGGTTACTTTAGCATTCATGACGTCATGGTAACGTCATTAAAATCCTGCCATTTCATAACCCTTGCGGCGGTCAAAACCAAGACAAGTATAATTGTCAAGTCGTTTTCAAGTCGTAAACGGTGTTCGTGAGCATGACTTCCAGTAATAATGGTCGGCAACTGGCTTTTAACCAATGTTGTGTAATGCACGATAATATGATCAAACAATGGCGTATCGATAAACATTTTAAGAAACCGAGGAATGTGTTGTCTAGAGCGGTCCTTTCTGTTTAAAAGTATACCAATAATTACAAGTGAGCTAGTTCCATCAGACCTGATTTTTGCTTTGCTATCTTCACCTGAGACACAATCCCTTCAACGGGCGCCTGGCTGAAATGGGGTGGAGGGCCATTCGTTCGGTACTGGGGCCCCTGACTGACGCAGGGCCAATCCATTGTCTCAATTTGGAGTCACATGGTAAGTTTTTATATCATTTTCGTATTGCCAGAGGACTTAATCAACGCAAGATGCCCTCTGATATTGATGGCCACCTCCTCCGTGCCTGTTCAGCAAATATTTCTCTGGCTGACTTTGGGCCCCTCGCCGACACAGAACCATGTTACACACTGTGTCTCCCTATCCAACACAGGGGCACCTCATTGTTTCAAGGGGACCGACCAATACAAATCGCGGGCCCCGGCCTTGCTCCTGCTTGGAAAAAGTGCCCTCAGGTCTCAGACCGACACGGAGCCGACTGTTCGGTGTTGACGTTTTTTACCGAAATAGAGGCCCGTTCTGTCCCAGGGGTTCCCAATCGACGCAAGAGGACCTCCGACTCGTTGAGGGCGCGGTCGTCCCGGTCGGGTCGTTAATGTGACCTACAGCCAGCCCTTCGAGTCCTTAGGCCCTCCAATTGGGCTCTTGATCGTTGATCCCAAGGGGCCCTCTGGTGTTTTCTTTGAGGCTCCCTCCTCGCCCCTGGGCGACTCGGGCCCCTTGCCGAAACAGGACTCCTGTTAGGCATTGCGGCCCCTGGCAGACACAAAAGGTCTTCCATTGACTCAGAGGTGCGATTCAGCGAGGGAGGTGGAGCATCAGGCCCACATCGTACCTTAAGCCTGTGAGCCGCAAGGGGCCCCCAACTGGCACAAGAGGGTCAGACCGCGCAACCCGCGGCCTCTGAATATGACCTCCGGTCAGCTTCTCGGCCCCTAATCGTTGGTCCGACCGGACCCAGGGAGGGGAAAGGAGCACATGCCTTCTGTGTCCCCGCCTCTTACACCGATGACCATCAGGACATGGATATGAGCAACCAAAACATAGATTGAAATTACTAAGTCTCAATGTGAAATATTGTGAGCAGGACAGCATCCCCGATGCCAACAAACCAGCTGATCCTCGTCGTTTTCGATAGCTCATGAATGCGATACGAGGTCCCACCTCCGCACCCTACGCTTACCTCACCCAGATCAGCTAATCTCTCATGCATTGACCAGTCTGCGCGTGAGGAGGTGGGTCCATTGACCAGCCTGCGCGTGGGGAGGTGGATCCATTGGTCGGCCGACGTTTGAGCGGTGACGCCGAGCCGGCCGGCGCCCGTCGGGCGCGGAGTGGCGTCTAGGGACCGAACACACTCCAGAGTGGCGTCTGGTGGCCGGACACACTCCGGAGTGGCGTCCGGTGGCCGGACACACTCCGAAGTGGCGTCTGGTGGCCGGACACACTCCGGAGTGGCGTCTGGTGGCCGGACACACTCCGGAGTGGCGTCTGGTGGCCGGACACACTCCAGAGTGGCGTCTGGTGGCCCGACACACTCCAGAGTGGCGTCTGGTGGCCCGACACACTCTAGAATGGCGTCTTGTGGCCGGACAAACTCCGGAGTGGCGTCTGGTGGCCGGACACACTCCGGAGGGGCGTCTAGCGGCCGGACACAATCCGGAGTGACGTCTGGTGGCCGGACACACTCCGAAGTGGCGTTTGGTGGCCGGACACACTCCGAAGTGGCGTCTGGTGGCCGGATACACTCCGGGGTGACATCTGGTAGCCGGACACACTCCGGAGTGACATCTGGTTGCCGGACACACTCCGGAGTGGCGTCTGGTGGCCGGACATACTCCGGAGAGTGGCGTCTGGTGGCTGGAAACACTCCGGAGTGGCGTCTGGTGGCCGGACACACTCCGGAGTGTCGGCACCGCCGCCGACGCGCGACGCTCCGACTGAGGCAGGCTCGCCAGGCTCGCACACATCATCATCATCATCATCATCATCATCATCATCATCATCGCACACATCACTGCTCTTCGTCGCTGGCACCCAAAAAGGGTGAGCGGGAGAGTACCTTAATTGCCGCCCCGGCTGTGTGGCCAGGATCAGTCTCGCGCAGGCCGCGCCCGCTAGCCCGGCGTGGGGAAGCACCAGTGGTAGCAGCCGTCCACCCAGCGTGGCAGGACAGGAGCACGGGGTAATGTACTCGCCCGTTCACATTCTGTACAAATGAGACTGGGTCCTGTCGAACCTGCTCTGGAGAGCGTGAAACTGACAGCGATCGTTAGCATGTAACGCGGATCTCAAAAGTTGCTGGAGTATCCATTAAGTACCCAGTGAGTGTACGGTACAGTAGTCAAGTCAAAAAAACGGCAGCTCAGCCCAAAATTGTCATTTTCTGTGCTAAGGAGCCTGCGATGAAAATGCTTTCGAAGCGTCACCTATGATTAAAGGGACCACAGGATACTCGACTTCAACGTGGTAGTTGGCCCAGTGTCACCGGACGCTTCCTGTCGGAGACCGTAATTCGTGGCAGAGAGAGGAACTGCGCCGTCCTCTGCCCGGAGGCTCAGTCTTGTTCGGGTGGCCTCAGATCCACTCGCCCATCCCACTTCAAGCCCATTCTTTCAGCTAATCTCCTTACATCCTCGTCCTGAAGCGCACTAATCCCGAGAGGATCACAGTGACCTTCCTCTTTGATATCTTTGAAGGCCTTGTTGCAGATTTCAAACTGTGGGCGTGATAGTTCAACTAGTGATGACCTCGCTCTCGCCAGTCCGTCTCGCGAGTCAGGAAAAATGTGTGCATGTATAAATCTTAACGGCGTATAGCTTCTATTCGCCAGTAAGCTACACCCACCAGCACTCGCTCCCCTACCCCACTACCCACGGGCACCGCTAACAGCAGCCTTGCGTCGTCGAGTCTATGAGCACATGAGCATACATGGTAACCATACAGGGTCGAGGTCAACGGGGTCAGCTGCCCGGGTCAAATGGTCTTCTGGCTCAGGGAGGAGACCAATATATGATGATGCATGCCTCTACGGGCCTCCGGATCGACCAGAAGATCTCACCACCGTGTCGCCAGAATGACAGCCGGTGCGCACCCCGCTTTGGACAGAATGGCCCTTCAGTCCCAAACCGGGAACAGTAATGTACCCCCTAGTGCTTCAAACAGGGATCCCTTGTACGAAAAAGTATGAATTCTCATTTCTCTCTCCTGCTGTTCGCCAGAGTGAATCGCAATGAGGCAAAATAAGGATATGAAATAAGGCCAACCCACGTTTGCTTGAGGAATACACTGGAACGTTTATTTCACCGCCATAATTTTGAGGATGTCCTCTGAATTACGGAAATATTCACACTTTTCCAGTTCCACCACCAGACTCCATGACCAGCCCGCGGTGCTGTAAATGTTCATCCGATCTTATTATCAAATACGGAATGGTACAGGTGAGATCCACGTCCGGACTATCTTTCGAACACAAGAATTGATTTGTTCAAGTGTTCAAAGGTACCTCTTTCCAGTCACGCTATCTTTTTCGTCCGCCCGTGGACCGTCTCGTAGTGTTAGCAACGGGGCCGACCGCGCACGGCTTCAGGAATCTGCAACACATGGAGACGGGTTTTTGTTTTGTTCTTAAATTGGCGAGCGCACGTGTTCAGAACTATGCCGTATCATTTTTTAGCCACAATATTTTGAATGACTGTTAAGCGTTCTCAGACAAACACGAGATATTGATTAAACCGTAAATTTTTCGCCACATTTCTATTCATAGTTCACGCTTCCGAACTCCCTAATATCTCTGTAGATCTCGGAAAAGGATGGCAAATCTTTGGGGCCATCAGTTTAGAAAGAGCTCATTGAGCCGTTGTAAAAGGTATAAAGCCGGCGCTTTATTCCATGCAGTCATTTAACGCCTGGTTCACTCAGTTTGTTGGCTTCAAATTACGAACAATATTGCAGCTTCCGGCGGCTTCTAGCTTCTGTTCCAGTGAAAAACCCAAAAGTAAACCTGAAGCGGAGAAAATCTTACCTTCCTGAAATCAAGTGCGCGACACCTTTTGTTGTGTTTTGGGGATGGGAAAGCTCTCACCATAGAAGATCATTCGTCAACCCTGTGCCCCCTCCCCCTTTTCTCATACCAGGGCTATGTCTGCATCTATGGTCTACATATGCATCTGCATATGTCTGCCGAGGACAAGTCGGGTCCAGATATCTCCTTTCGTGTTTGTCAGAAGTCAGCATGGCGAGTTCTTATCCAAAACATGAGCGTCTCTAGAATCAGAATCACTAGCGAGAGCGCCTTGCCGCCCCCCCCCCCCCCCTTCCCCCACGACAGACAGCTTGTACGTGCAGGTCAGCTCCCGCCCGGTGTCCCAAACTGACCCGCGTGGGCTTCGTCGGCGCCGGGCGGCGCGCCTCACCTCGGCGCTAAGCGGCCGCCGGGACAGCGCCGGAGAGGCGGCGGCGGACAGGTGTCGCCGACGGCGTCGACGCGACGGGAGTGAGCGTCGGCCGGCCGCACAGTCGGTGAGTGGTGGGCAGCCGTGGAGGCGGCGACGGCAGGCCGCGCCGCGCCGCCGCGCGGCCGACACGGCCCCCACACGAGGCGCGGCAGGCTGACGCAGGTGGGTGACAGCACACTGCACTACCACCTCTCGCAGGACAGCCGTGCAACATAGAGGGCTGGTGCTCGGTCCCAGTGCCAGGCCACAGGGGAGGTCTTTCACCCCCTAACGTTTCAACTGGGTGGAGGGGAAGTTTCGGGCATCGGTGAATACGGCGATTGTAGCAATGTACGGGGAATGACCAGCATTACAGCGGTGTAATCTGGCTCACGAGTTCTGGACTTTGCAAGTCTAGGCGGGTTGGTGTATGGTCAGAATCGAAATGAGCTAGTGGAAGAGTGCCGGTGTGAAGAGCTATGTGCTGCGATAGGTCGGCATGCACTGAAGTGGTTAAAATTATTAGCTATGTATATGTGCGTGATAATGTTCGCTTCGAAAACATCTAATTGAACGCGATGGTTGAGATGTCATCTGTACGTATCACTTTATAGTGGATACTGATCGCCGCGCAACAACCGAATTCCGCGAGGCGGAGGGGAATAGTGTCCATTCGAGATGCATGCATTTTTACCAATGCCGTCAATGTGTTGGCGGAGATCCCATGTTTCTTTCTCATGATGACCGTTTCGGCATTATCAACGCTGCAGATGCAAATTAATTATCATCGGAGGCGTCAGCATCGTCTGTCTCAAGTATATTTCAATGCAACACAAGTCCTCCAACGTTGTCTTACACCTCATGAGGGTGTAAAACGTGACTTGTACGACAGCTGCACGACATCGGCACTCTCTGTGAGAACAAAGCATCATTGGCACATTAATAAGGGCTGCAGCTCTAGGGCGTATGATGACGTTTGCATGTATATATATATATATATATAAATATATATATATATATATATATATATATATATATATATACCATTTTCCAATAAGCTTTTGTGGGGTTATGAGCCTGGCAGAAAACACGAAACACAAAACTCGTGCAATCTAGGCTAATGGAAGAATATTTTCAGCTCTGCATTGACCATCTTACTATTATTTATGTTCGAGACAGTGAGTTTTGAAGGAAGTGCATAATCACTATGTTATTTGTCCACAACGTACGCGAATATCAACCCCCACAGGCACCCACAGGCACTCAGAAAAATGAATGGTGTCCTCTGTAGGGAGTGGGAGGGTCATATCCACCGACTGTTGACATCACCTTTTGTAGCCCTTTCGAGGAGGATGCCGTCCTATATTCGGATCTCTAAGGCTGGTAACCTGGCGCTATTTCCGATGCCGCTCAACGACTTGCAGAGAACACTGTCGCTACTTCTCGCCCTTGAGTGAAATACTGCAACACTGGTTTAGCGCAACCTCCCGCTCCTCCGTTCAGGATCCTCAATGTCGAGAGCGCTGCTTTGACGCCACGTGGGACACATTGTTTGACCAGGCAGCCGGATCCAAAGACGCGTCTGTTGCGAGCATTCGAAAAGTAGCTTTCTGGATGTTACGGAAAAGTCTGCTGCTGTCTTTTCTTCGGGCTCCTCTGTAGAGGCGAGGAGACGTCCCTAGGTGTTGCACTTGGGGCTCCACGGTGCCTCCAAGCTTCTCGATGGCAGTCGCCATTTGCTTCAAATTCGTCTCAGTCACTGTGTCGCCACCGCAGAGGGCGGGGGTTGTCAGATGATCACTCAGGTACCTGAACTGGCGCTAGAATACAGAAGAGGTGGCCCTGAAGACACCCATATCCACCATGCTATACTGGAGCAACGTCTTGGACATTGTCATCTTAGTTGGAGAGAAAGCGGCGGAAAGAGGAGAGGTGAACCAGGCCGACATACAGACCAAGAGGGCAAAGTTCACCAAGCGCGGGACGATCTGGGACTCCCGGGTCGCACTGTCGAGGTGCTGCCGGACCAGGTGGAGCTTAATGGTGGGGTCATCTTGAGCGTCCGCCGGGCGGTCAAGGTCACCCCACCGGGTGGAGTGGGCACGGCCACCTAAGCTCATGCGTCGCTGGGGACTCCACCGAACGCCATGATCGCTAGTTACAGGATCTCTCGGTGGTCGGTTCGCGGTGGGCCCTCGCTGACGCGACATCAGAAACGCGCGATACGATCGTGCTGCACCTCGGATGACGACTCGGTGAGATCCTCCTCACGGATGGCGCAGAACGCGTCAGTGCAGACGAACTGCCAGCGCTCCCTCAGGCGAGGCGAGAGTCGAATGTCGTGACCAGAGCAGGCGCCCACACACTCAGCGAAGTCCTTCGTCGTCACCCATTCTTGCACGTGAAGCCGGCAAGCCAGGTTCAGCAGCTCGCAGTGGGGGCCCTGCTCGATGAGGATGCAAGCACCCGAGAAGCCCCCGTTCTGGAAGCCGCAGTGTCAAAGCTGAGGCTGGCCGTGAGCTCCGCGTTGTCACAGTAAGCCAACGCGCCAATGGCAGCGTTCCGCTTGGGCGAGACCGGTTCTAGCATGCAGCTTTGGCACGGCGAAAAGCTTGTCAACGGCATCGCCGGACAAGAGGATGAAGACGTTTTCCGCTCACCGCGGAAGTTCAATGCGATTTTCTCGCCTCAGCAAACGATAAGTGGTTCAATGGAATCGAACGCCATCCTTGATTTCGTTGGCGATTTCCGGTTGATGACACAATCGTGGATGTCGACTCGTATCGTAAATAAAAGACATTTCACTTGCGTGTTGACCCAGACTGCAGGCAACAGCTTGCTCGATCGAGGAGAACGGTTAGCTCCAGAGTCACCATGTTCGTATGTGGCTCCTCTTTGGAAAGGAAGCGGTTCGCTCTTCTGCCAATGCTGAGAAGACGGTTGCCAACTTGATGTGCACTGATGGTGGTTTGTGATGCTGAGTTAGTGGCCTGCCTCGCCCGTCGTCTTTCAACCTGGCGTCGACGTTCGTCGGCTTCTCCGCACCCAGCTGAGCGTTGTACGATACGGCGCGGGTTCCATCCATGCCAGCCATGACCACCATGACAACCCTTTTCGGGTTGGGCAAGAAGGAGACGCGACAATTCTGAAGAGTGATGACGAAGCCACATTGTAGTGGGCCACGTCAAAGCGCCGTTATGCCCATAGTAAAATCCTTCCTGCCGCGCTCAAGGGGGCCAGAGTTTTGAGGATCATGACCATGACGGCTTCAGTGATTTGAAGCTTTCGATCACCGTTCTCGTAAACAGGGGTGGTCATAGTATCATCGAGTACGTGCGCGGTGATGTCTTACCTCGTGTGTTGTAGAGAGGTCCCAGACTGAAAGAAGGAGGTCAGGCGGCGCGAAAATGTCCAATGCGTCCAATGGGGCAAACAAAGGTGTTTAATGTTTGCAGCGTTCTGTTGGAGCTTGCAGCCTCGGTGCGTACCTCTGTGTGTGTTTTTGACATGGGTAGCTCCCGGTCGGGCATTTGTAGGCGTTATGATTCGTTTGAGAAATGTGTGCGACGGTTTATTGAAGAACGGTGTTGGATGACGCCTTGTCAATAACCTTTCGGGAAAAGGCTATTTTAAGTGAGCCAGAGAGAGAGAGAGAGAGAGAGAGAGAGAGAGAGAGAGAGAGAGAGAGAGAGAGAGAGAGAGAGAGAGAGAGAGAGAGAGAGAGAGAGAGAGAGAGAGAGAGAGAGAGAGAGAGAGAGAGAGAGAGAGAGAGAGAGAGAGAGAGAGAGAGAGGAGAGAGAGAGAGAGAGAGAGAGAGAGAGAGAGAGAGAGAGAGAGAGAGAGAGAGAGAGGAGAGAGGAGAGAGAGAGAGGAGGAGAGAGAGAGAAGAGAGAGAGAGAGAGAGAGAGAGAGAGAGAGAGAGAGAAGATGAGAGAGAGAGAGAAGATAGAGAAGAGAGAGAGGGAGAGAGAGAGAGAGGAGAGAGAGAGAGAGGAGAGAGCAGAGAGAGACAGAGAGAGAGAGAGAGGAGAGAGAGAGAGAGAGAGAGAGAGAGAGAGAGAGAGAGAGAGAGAGAGAGAGAGAGAGAAGAGAGAGAGGAGAAGAAGAGAGAGAGAGAGAGAGAGAGAGAGAGAGAAGAGAGAGAGAGAGAGAGAGAGAGAGAGAGAGAGAGAGAGAGAGAGAGAGAGAGAGAGAGAGAGAGAGAGAGAGAGAGAGAGAGAGAGAGAGAGCGAGAGAGAGAGAGAGAGAGAGAGAGAGAGAGAGAGAGAGAGAGAAGAGAGAGAGAGAGAGAGAGAGAGAGAGAGAGAGAGAGAGAGAGAGAGAGGGTCTTGTCTAACTTTGGTCAGTAACTGCTTCCACCTGACACATATACAAATATACTTATACATCTGCTTACGAAAAACAACCTGTGATTCCCTCTCCCAAGCCACTACTGGCAGGGTCCAGGTGACGCACCCAACACGGTTAACAACTTGACATCTCGGGAGCTAACCGCACCAGGTAAAGAACTATTTGTTTTGGGACCTAATTTCACCATCAAGTAACCGGTATCCCTCCAAACATGTAGAACGCTTCGCATATGCAAGCGATGGGAAAATGACTTGGATCGGCGCTCGACTACCCAGCGACTGTCGGAATCAGCCGCAGCTGACCGGCGACTGGACCAGGGCTAGAGCCGGCACAGCCAGCAGCCGGGTGACAGGGGCTACCAGAGGTCAACCCAGCAACTATGGACAGCACCCGAGGCAGCCCAACAAAGTCCACCAACAGCCGAGGCCATCACGCTGTAGTTGTCGATTCCGCTTCTCTGCAGTCACTCTGACCCGGGCTCTCCTTCCGGTTTCCTGATGCTGACAAAATTCTCCCACCTTCCTCTAGCACCTAATAGAAAGGAGCGTGACACCACGGGTGTCAATTTGTATTCTTTTGTGAGGGCCCTGGCCACCCCAATGATGAGTTGGGGCCCCCGCAATGTTGGCGTGGTTCCCCAATGTTTTTGGCTGGAATACTACAAAAAAGTTAGTGAAAGATGATCATAACACAACGACTATCTTCTTTGATCTTTCTGCGTAGTGGTGTCTCGTACCACTCTCATAACAAAAAGTCACGGTTGCTCTCACCAAAAGATACAAACCGCAAGAGCTGAGCAGATAAACGATGCAATAAACTTCACATACCTAGCGCCATAAGGCACGCAATGGTTTGTGAGGTTAAAGTGAAAAGCTCTGGGATATGGAGATGACTTGAGTCCTTCATGGCTAACCCCGTTCTCGTCCCCCACAACCAAAATGCGTGCCTCCTCCCATGACCGCCATAGAAGAGCGCCATTGGTGCCCTAAAGTGGCCTCTAAAGGGGCGTCTTCACGTGCCGATCAGAAGAGACGCGTGCTTGCAGTGCCTACTCACTGGATCCAATCCTGCCTGAGTTTTATACCGCTTAAATTAAAGACTTTTGTAGATTGTACAAAGATTAAAGACATAAATTGCTTTAATGAAAATAAGATGGGCTAAACCCGGTGAGAAAACGATGGGTGAGGTGAGGGAGGGGTAGGTTGTCAAGTCTTTGGTTCGGCCCCCACAATAATACAAAACTCGACACCCCTGCGTGACACGGTTGGATAGGGATCTCCAGCGTGTCTTTAAGAGAGTTGCAGCAATGTGAACGGAGACCATTTAGGGGCCCTCAAACAGTTGAAAGAGAACAGTGACATATTTTTTTCGAAACCTAGCGACATGTGCAGTTTTTATCGTTACGAAACCTAGCGACATGTGCAGTTTTATCGTTGCGTACAGGGACTATGTCTAAAAAGACCCGACCTATCCGAATGATACGGACAGCAAAGGACAATTGCATAGCAATTTCATCCTCAAGGCCGAGGCAGTAATCAAAGGTAGCCAAAACTGTAGAAATCGATAGTTAAGCAATCGAGAAGTCGCCAACAGCCACGTGACTGATTGGGGGACAGATGACAATAAACATGACCGAACTAGGCGTCATTTTATGTTCAGATAACCCATTAGAATGCCACCCCACACAAGAGGAATGTCATGCAGCATACAGCTTGACGAACAAGTGGGAAAACCGCGCCGCCTAGCTTGGAAATAAAATAATTGCAACCTCACACGAACACACCGTCGATTATCAATCAAATAAGGTATTTTTTATCGCCAGGGGCGGCGCCACGGATTTTGAATTGGGAGAGAGAAATAATTCCCGGGGCCTCCTGGATAGAGTGGCGCCCCCTGACGGGTGGCCTCCTGGGCAGTGGCTCCTGGACAGAGTGGCGCCCCCTCACGGGTGGCCTCCTGGGCAGTGTTGTATTGAAGGGAGGAGCCCCGGGGCACATGCTTCCTTACTGAGTTGTTGCATGCATCAATACTGATGTAAATTATTATAGCCAATGAAATATCCAGAATGAGGGTCTTCTGATAGAAGCAGGCGTCTTCTTGATTCAGCGGCGAGCCTGCCAAGCCCAAAACAAGGTTTTCTGTGCCAGCAAAGCGCTTTCTGATGCTTATAGGAGCCTTCTAATTCATAACAGGATCCTTCTGATTCACCAAAGGGACACAAAATCCAACAAAGCGCCTCGTTATTCTAAAACAGATAATTCTGATCAGGAAATGTGACTATCTGGTATGCGGACCCGCGGCCAAGCGGGGGTACTGGGTGTCTGTGCAATATGCATTCCCTGATATGTGCTCCCCCCCCCCTCCCTCCCCGTTTCGTTTCGAGCAGCCGTTGTACTTCAGGTATTGGGGTTTCGCGACGATTGGATGGAACCCTTCCTTGTGTCGAGATCTGTAACAATTCAACAGATAAACATCAGAGTCAGCACTGGGGTCATTCCAAGTTTGTTATCAATTGCAAACCGTGTTTCATTTGTCGCACTTGCGTTTTGAGGAACTGCCAAATATTTTGTGTGGTGCCGGCGGTTTTCATTCCACCATGAAACGTTTTCAAATTTTTCTGATAACCAGGTGATATTAGAGCGGCTGCATGTGACGCGGCCGCAATCACAACGTTCTGCACTATGCACGCGCGTTAGATAACGATCGGCATTCACATACGATTTCAAATGGCAGGGAATTTCCGGTTACGCGGTATAGGAGAAGTCATGGGAACGAAGCCGGCTTCAGCTTCGGCTCTGGCAAGCGACAGTTTTCCTTGAATGGCCAGCACCGAAGTCGACGCAGGATCATCTGAGAATGCCCTGCTGTATTTTCTGTTATCTGCTTGTGGCAATGCCGCCTTCAGTATACGTGGCGAGTGTTTATCTAACTGCGACGGAACTCATGGAATGCAAATTCAAATCCAATCTAACATCAGCCTTCAACAGTGCCGCATCTGTAGCAGCCCCTCCTGCAATGCCGCTATCCGTAACGCGCAGCGCGCCAGCGACGTCAGTCGTGAAGGCCATGACGGCGACTATGTGACCGGCCGAGCGCGCTCTGATGGCATGACAGGTGTGCTCGCGGTGCAGGGTCGTGACAAGACGACACTGGGGGGGGGGGGGGGCAGGATGCGTCCCCAATTTTCCAAAATGGGATTTTGTCGCCTTCAATTTTGTCCTAACAGTGCACCTTTTCGCGTTTTTCCATCGAAAATGTCATCGTCATGTCTATTTCTCTCCCGGATTACCGTTTCATCCAATATGTCCCATATTTCATCCCACATGACATGTCCCCTCCATCTCAGACACGAGTTCACACCCGCGAACCCACGCGTGATGGCACCGAATCAGCGTCACCATCGCTGAATGTGCTGATCGGGTCGCGTGTAGTGCGACAGGGCGTTAACTACGTCACCTTTGACGGTCGGAACGCCACCAGCGCTACCTGTAAATTCCGGCGTGCTATCACTTTCAACGGCGGCGGCTGGTACTGTCCTAATGAGTGCGTTATGGGCGACATTTCCATCACAGTTAGCCCTCGCCTTGAAATTTGAGCGGGAAAATTTGTTGGACATTACTTATTTTTAGCAAAATGTTGACCATGATTTATTGACATGCGACGCTGGAAACAATCACTGCCCCCCAAGCTACAATCCGGCGTCGATAATCCACAGCCCGGTCCTCACTTTTGTTATCAAAACTGGTTTTCCAACAGCTGATCAACAATCCCAGCTGGTGACAGAAACTAGCCACCAACCGATGAAACCGTGTTTCCGCACCGGGTAAAAGGCGTTTGGGCAAAACCCCTCGTGTAGACCACTCGGCTTGACAACTGCTCTGGCGTCTCATCAGGCCAGATTACATGTATATATACATAGGGCCTTGTCACACTTTCACATATCTCTATACATGTGATTGTGTGAGACTGAAAACATTCGTCATTCACGGTCTGTCGTCCAACAGTATTTTGTAAATGCCGCGGGAAGCGTTCGGAACCGCAATTCTGAACACACATGACAAGCAGTAGACGTACTTACCAAGAAGAGTGCGCTTCAGTACAATTCGCTTCGAGAAACGTGCATGAAAGGGAGCCATGGGCTTTTAATTAATCTCCACGATTACACATGGCTTACAGTTTTCAGTAGACATGGACAGACGTGTTTTCGTTATAACGATGTGATTAAATATAAAAGCAAGCTTTGTCACAATCAGGCGTAAACTTGTTCCGCACTAGTCTCTTCGCCGTGAAATAAAGTCAAACGCTGCAGTGGTTAGATGCCACTGGCGTTGGCAGCGGGCGCAGTAACACCGCGCGGCTGTGCTACTCCGCCCGCCCGCGTCTGCCGTCGCTTGGCTCGCCATCACCTGGTCGTCTGTCCCGCACGCGGGCGGGCGCGGCTAATCAAAGCTAAAAATCCGCCAAGTGCGTCCGATGTCATTAGCTGGAGGCGCGGCGTTGGCGGGCCGCTTCCGCTGCGGCCGGCTGGCGGGCGGGCGGGTCGGCTCTGGCCGGCGCGGTCTGCCGCTCTCGCTCGCTCTGCCCCGGTCGATGCGGGGTCGATGTCGACTGATCTGCGCTCCAAATGTCAAGTACTCCAGCCCCTCCCCGTCGGTCATTGTCTGGGCACCGACGCACTCATGACGGGACTGGGTCACCGAGCTCCGACGGAGTGGGAGGGGAAGGAGCGGGGCTCAGTGTGAGTCTCACGCAGAGTGGCAAGGAAAGGGTCTTGAGTCAAAAAGGGAGTGCTGTAGGGCTCATGGATGTAACCTCAGCCTTAGTCACGTGGAATGGGGAGGGGTCGACGGCTATTCTAAGTCTCAGATGAAATTGGAAAGGAACTGGATCTCGGAGTGAGTCGCACATGGAGTTGGATTAGGGTTCAGTCTAAGTTTGAAACGGACTGGGAGAAGCTGGACGGTAATCTGAGCCTCAAATGGATGGGGAGGGCGGACTGTGTCTCAGTCTCAGTCTCAGCGACGAGGGTCTGTGTCTCAGTTTGAGTCTTGTCAGACACAGAAGAGTACTGTGCGGCACAGAGTCTCAATCAAGGTGCATCACAGAGTCGGGAGAGACCAGGTCGCGACCTTGCTACAAGACAAATGGAAAGGAAATATCAAGGGGGGTGGATTGACTTATCGTCTGCGTTCTTCCTATGTCGCACGAGGCAGCTGCCATGGATCCATGGCGCATGTGATTGAGCTTTCGGCGATGATATGAGACAACCGGCAATACTCAACTCATTCTGCACAAATTTATCACGAGGACACAAGGACTGCCATCCCCTCTGCACGTCAACTGAGGAGAGGGACACGTCTGTCTCATTGCCATCCTCCCTGCACGTCAGCTGAGGAGAGAGACACGCCTCTCTCACTGCCATCCCCCCCCCCCGCACGTCAGGTGGGGAGAGTGACACCCCTTTCTCACTGCCATCCCCCCTGCACGTCAGCTGAGGAGAGAGCCACGCCTGTCTCACTGCCATCCCCCCTGCACGTCAGCTGAGAAGAGAGACACCCCTTTCTCACTGCCATCCCTCCCCCCCTGCACGTCAGCTGAGGAGAGAGACACCCCTTTCTTACTGCCATCCCCCCCCCCCTGCACGTCAGCTGAGGAGAGAGACACGCCTCCCTCACTGCCATCCCCCCCGCACGTCAGCTGGGGAGAGTGACACCCCTTTCTCACTGCCATTCCCCCTGCACGTCAGCTGAGGAGAGAGGCACGCCTGTCTCACTGCCATCCCCCCCCCCCCCTGCACGTCAGCTGGGAAGAGAGACACCCCTTTCTCACTGCCATCCCCCCCTGCACGTCAGCTGAGGAGAGAGACACCCCTTTCCTACTGCCATCCCCCCCCCCCCCCCCTGCACGTCAGCTGAGGAGAGAGACACGCCTGTCTCACTGCCATCTCCCTTGCACGTCAGCTGAGGAGAGAGAGACACGCCTGTCTTACTGCCATCCCCCCCCCCCCCTGCACGTCAGCTGAGGAGAGAGACACCCCTTTTTCACTGTCATCCCCCCCCTGCACGTCAGCTGAGGAGAGACACCCCTTTCTCACTGCCACCCCTCCCCCCCCTGCACGTGAGCTGAGGAGAGAGACACGCCTGTCTCACTGCCATCCCCCCCCCCCCCCTGCACGTCAGCTGAGGAGAGAGACACCCCTTTCTCACTGCCATCCCCACTGCAGATCAGCTGAGGAGTGGGACACGCCTGGCTGGTGCCCCCGCCGCCGCCCGCCTGCGAGCATGTTCAGAAGCAACAGCGACTCGCGGAAGGAGCTGAAGCCCTCGCTGCCCCACCGAGGTCGCCTCAGCCTGCGGATGAGCCGATACACATGGACTGAGGTGAGTACCTCCAGCGAGCCAATCGCGGCATACTGTAGCACATGGCGTGTCGCCCAACGCCGACATCGTCGACCGGGCGCAGGGCTGGCTTACGCGGGAGTAAACGCGGGAAGTCGGCCTGAGGGGCGTGAAGCCGGACTCTGCACGGCCCGTCACGGACTTTGGGGTTGGTCAGAATCAGGCAGGCAAGGGTGGTCAGGCAGGTCGCCTGCTGTGCCATATAAGGAAAGGTTTTACACTCGCACCATCTCACCTGCTGCATGCTACTTGGCGGTCGTGTGACCAGACATAAGCCTGCAAACGCACGGCTCGCGGCCCATGCAAACACTAAGAGAACATAACCCGTGCGGTGCGACTACCACGCATAGTCTGCACAGAATGTTACTGCTCTGGAGCTTTAAACTAGAGTCTAGCTAGTCAGCTAGAGTCCTGCAACTTTATCATTACATCCCGGTATTTTACATCTAGCGCATGTTAAAAGATAGGCGCAGGTTTAAAATCAGGTTCGGATGCAAATACGCAATTCATGGTTCAGAACTTCATCTTGAGAGTGTATCGAAGCAAACTATCGAAATGGTTGGAACATTCGCTCAGTAGCACTCAATCTCCTTAGGAAAAGGTCACGGGTTAAGTATTGCGTTCATACCAATGCTACCCACAGAATTGCTTAAATAGCACCAGTGATGCCGAAACTTGCCGAATTTCGTTCGTCGTGCCACGTTACAATTAAGTGCGCTCTGGTTGTTTACCTGCTTTCGATTTTGTTGTTTTCGACTTTCGACTTTCGGCATGTCGCAAATTGTTTTAGCTTTCAACGCAAGCATGCATTATTCTGCTGCACATTTTCCTCTGGCACTGAGGGACAGTACAGTCCCCTGAAAATGGCGGATGATTGTCAGCTCTCATTGGCTTCAGTTTATTAACTCACGCCTCGTGGAGACAGCGGATGGCTAAGAGTCCGAAATATTTCAATTCCTTCATTCAGGCATTAATTAAATAACGACGTCAATAAGATAACGGCGGGATGTTCCTGCACACATTGTTCGTTTCAATAATGATGCAAAGGATTGAATTGTTACGCAAGCGCGAGAGCTGCCTATTGGCCGGCGGATGTGACGTCATTGATGAGTCACTGCGTTGCCCGAATCAGATCACCGCGCAGTGGGACACCTCGTGTTCTGACAGCTTGCCATTGGTAAAGTCACGTTTAGGGTTAGGTTCGCAAAACCCATTTATGGAGTAATATTTTTAGATAGGGGTCTGGGTTGGGTCCAGTCTGGAGTGCCCAAAAGTTTGTTGAACAGGGTTAAACCTGTTGCCTGTTGTCAGAGCTTCCAAATGCCAGGCGAGCTTCACTTCAGAGGCGTTTCTGTTTCATCGCATACCAATTAATGATTTGATGTTTATGGACAAGATCTCGCGGGATCAAATCATAAAGTACCGCAAATGTGAACTGAAGAATCAGTTTATGATGATGCAACACGATTACACTCGGAGTCACAGTTAATGACTGTCTTGATGACTGATAATTGATTTCTTTTTGCTCCTGCCTTTCCTATGTTCTTTGCAATTTGGGCTTGGAACCAAATCGCCCCTGGATGACAATGCTAGTCTCGTGAAAAGCGAATATTTTTTCCCAACAAAAGCGAATGTTTTGAATTTAAGATAATCAATTTCAAATCATATCAAACATTAATAAAAACGTGCAGTTACCATCACCTTATGCTTACCTTCTCCATGAAGTATGAAATAGCTCATGTCGAATCTTCTTTTACTTTCTCTCTCTCTCAAATGTCTCTGACCATTATCAGTTCAACAAGCGCAAGACAAAACATGTGACACGAGACAGACGGAGTAAAATGTTCAAGCTCCCGGCACACGCTTATTTTCGTGATCAGGTTTTTTGCTCGCTCATCACGGTGTGCTGATTGTAAGTATATTGTTGATTGCATGCAAGGACTAGATCATCAGTTCAGCATTCATTACATGCATGCATACAATTATGCAGACAATCGGCCTTTCTATGACGCGTTTTATGACTGGGCATTTCGTTTTGTCCATCATGGGCGTACTTAGGTTCAACATATTTGGGCCACTAAGATTGCGTGAGTTTGCCTGCATTTGTTGTGAACTACTGTTACAAATGATTTCCTTGGTGATTTACGGTCCTCTACATCACAGGAGCACCAAGGCACTTGTAATCAACTTATTCCAAGGACCTTAACCGTGGCTTTACCTCACTCCGCCTATGATGGCCAGCTGAGTGGCATCACTGCGAGTTGGCCAATTCTCTGAAGTCATCCATCCAAATGGATAAAGATCTTGCTTATTAGCATCGATTTTTGTGTGAACCAATCACGGCGCGTCCTGCATTCTTACTCTGTTAGTGTGACCAATCACAATGCGCGCTGGCCTCGGTTCGCCTGCATGGCTGCGGTGTCGTAGGTTGGAGACCTGTCCGGGATTTCCTCGGTAACGTGTTTTAGTTGACCGCGGTTCTGATAGGGATTTCATGTAGACAAACACTTGGATGTTGGGAACAATTTGTGGGTGGCCTTCCAATTCGTGTGCTGTAAGACTTAAAACCAGGAAGCGATTAATAAGTGCCACGCCAGCCTGTTGCCACTGGGATATTTTACATCACTTTCATTTCCGTTTCAAGAGGTTTACCGGTTAGGTACACTAACTGCAAACAATTCCACCTCAGTTATTGCTAATTCTCTGGAACACAGTGCATCGTTTAGGCGCCGACTGGGCTATCTCAGGGAATCTTCGATGCCAACAAAACAGCACATAAAAAGAACACGAATAGACGGTGCAGTAAATAGTTCCATTCATCATGCGGCAATCATTCCATTCACCATGTGGCAATCAAGGCATATCAAATGTAACTGTCGGTTCGTTCATATCTAGCGGTCATGAACACGAGTTCCAGATATAACGGTCATCAATTGGCTATCGATCAATGTTGCGCAAGATGCGATGACATAATCAAACAATGGCGCACTGGGGAGCGTATTCACTAAAAAGAGAAATTGTATTGTCTAGGGCAGCCTTTTCCAATTAAAAGTACGCCAACAGATATAAGTGCGCTTATTCAATCATGTCTGATGCTTGCCTCAATATTCTAAAATCTACGACATTCCTTATGAGAATCCCTCATCGTGGAACATGTTTAGGTATGACAGCTTTGTGAATGCTGCATGCCTATGAACAGGGAGGCGGCCGGGATATAGGAGTACTTTGTCACATCTGCGTCAGACATGCCGCCGAATCTTTTTAAGAAGTTTCGAAAAGCTTACCGTAAAAATACATCTGGCATCATAACTGCCCATACAAGCTTGGTATTGCCCCAGTAAACCTAAATTCTGTTCCTAAACCGAAACTGAAAAAACATATTTACGTCTTTATGAAAACGTTTCTAAATTTCTGCAAATCATTTGCGGCCGATAATAGCTCATAGAAGTGTTGTCGTTAGGAAATCAGCGGTGAAAGCATTTTGACAAATTTTGAAAAGTGTCGCACCGTAAGCCTTCGTGAGAACATGCATTGGCAAACAGTCGCGCAGCCAGGGGGAAGGGGATTAGTAAACTATTTTGGTTTCAGCTATCTCATATACATCACCGTGGCCAGCGATATGTAGGGCACACCAGTCGTGAGTTGGTAACAAGCCTAGCGAATGCTACTAGTGCTCTGTTGGTGACGCTATTTGCTGCATGAACTTATTAACGTATGTTGGGTATGTCAGCCTGTTCGCACTCATTGGCACCGCCGAATAGGTCTGGGACTTGCTCGTAAAGAATTAGGTCCCCCCCATCCCCAATCGCAAATCCTAGTAGCCAACGGTCGCAAATTCTGGCCGCGCCCCTGTTGTGTACACGATTGTATGCAGGTAAAGGTCCGTAACGGTTATTTCTAAACAACGTACGCATGAAATAGATCGTAAGCATCGGCCATCTGGCAACAAGTCTGTGTCAATAATATTCCTGTTGTGAGTGTTTCCGCGCAGTTTGAGCAGTCCAGAAACGAATCATGTACCGTTCACTCTGAGCTTTTGCTGAAACTTGATCTTCGCAGCATGATTTAGGGCATAAATTTAATATGTAAGTTCTAGTTCTAAGCGGCATGCAGATTAAAGATGATTGCCACGGGTAATGGAGGGTCGGTTACTGGCAAGATACCAATTAGGAAGGATGTTTCGAAGCGAGCGCAGCAAGCGCATCGCTTCCTCTGAACTCTGACTCGCTTTATGTGAGCAATCATATGCAGGGCGTCTCTCGCAACCCCGCCCTCCGCGTTCCAGCAGGCTGACTCTTGCAGCAGCCGCTAGATGGCGTCAGTGGCGCGCTCAGCAAGCGTCGGTCGGCGTCGTCGACAGACGTCGCAAGCTTAAGATGGGGGGGGGGGGGGGACACACAACAAACACGGCAGGGGATCTGCGGTGTACGATTTTATTTTACCCTCGGTCCCTTCCATCTCACGGCCTTTCGCACTGCTTCCACTGATTAACGTCCTTTCCCTGGCTGCCGGAGGGCGCTTAAGTTAATGTCATGAAGAGCAAGGCTGGTCATAATATATGACCTGGCTGTGCAGCTGTCGCTGCCCACCGCCATCCCCGCTCCTCCCCGGTCGGTTAGATGTGTTCGCCCCGCAGGGACCAGCCATCCGACGCCCTGGGCCATGGGTGAGTACGTGCGTTAGAACTTGCCGTACACATCTGCATACGGATTTCTGCAAACCTACAGCTAGGTTTTTTGCGTACGTACATGGTCAAAGCAAACTTATCCATCATAAGCATTTAGGAACGAATTTGATGTAGTTTCATGATAAGTTGGCATGTGAACTTTTGCGCAGGTACCTTTCTGTGCGAAATTTGTGTTCCTGCATATGCAAGAACACAAAGTTCAAAGTCCAGACATCAGTATGCGAACTTTTGGGCAGGTACCTTCGTCAAGCGAAGTTAACGAAAATTTACGCACGAGCTTTACGTGCTTACATGCGGTTGGCATATGAATATTTGCGTACGTGCAACTGTCATACAAATCTTATCTCTGACGAATTTTTGCGTGTGAACTTTTTCCTTACGTACTTCCGCGCGTATGGACATTTTCGTTCCGAAACTTTTTCCCGACGAACAATTTATCACACATCTTATCATTGAAAAGCTTTTTACATTACGTACCTTTTACGAACTTGATACCGTACGTCCTTTACGTGACGAACTAAATTGATACGAACTTTACTTTAGGAGCAATTGTCACAGGAACTTGCTCTTTAAACATACCTTTGTTCGGAACTCGTTAACTTGAGCCTCTTTTGGGAAGGCGCAGCGCATGTTATGCTGCATGGATCGACTGCACAGCACGAACCATCTGGTAATGATTTAGTTCAGAACGCAAGTATGCAGGAATGTATGCAAACATGAATGCTCTCGCTTTATTATCACAACATTACATTTTGATTCATGTATTGTCATGCAGGTGCCATGAGGTAGCGAATCATCTTGTCGAGGACATTGCATCACGATTCGGCAGAGGAAAACTATTCCTAGCACTCACACATCTGGCCCATAATTTCACATCACTTGGACACACATACTGTCTTATCCCGTAGTTTTGGGCGTCCGTAAACACCTTTTCATCCTTCCAACAACCAAAATTACTGGCACTGGTGTCACCACACTATCACGCAACCAGATCAGGGTAGATCGTGTTCCACTGGACAATGCATCCAATGAATCAACGCCACGAAAACTGAAGTCATGGTGACATCACCGGAAGCACCATTCTGCAAATGCTAAACGCAAGCTTCGTCAGAAGAGGGATGCAGAAGTGCTGTGACGTAGGAGAACCCTTTGATCTCATTAGTTGGCTATTTCAACCATCACGGGCTCCGTGTTAACGCATGACCGACATTATAAGACGAAACCGATGCACGCCGGACGTGTAACTAGTACGGGCTGACCAGCGTCTGCAATGACTCTGAGCGGCCCCTTTGTGACGAAACACTGCGCTCAGGGGTCACTCCAGATTTTCAGGACGGTCCTCCTGGTCATTCGCATCTTGGACGGGTCTGCTTGGACCTGACCGGTTGCACCCTATGCCCCTTCTGGCTGCACCTTGGTGCGCATGAGGCATAGAGCTCCAGCGGCAGAGCCACCACCGACAATGCAGCTCAGCAATTTTAGCTTGCGGGACATTTAAGAGGCTTCAAGAGCCCACGGGAAGCTCACTAGATCCCACCCGGGCTGCGAGGTATGACGTCACGGCAGTGCTAGGTGTGTGCAGTCTCTTGACTGATGAATGGGCCTGATAAAATTAGGTGTGTATGTGTGTGCTCCCGACGAGAACACTCATAGCTCATCTCCCAGGTTACCCACAAAGAAGATTTCGGTGTGCGAGCTGGGTGCCAGATACGGAAAATGTTAAGTTAACTGTTTTACTCGCGTGCGCTTTTTTCATGCCCTTCACGCTGTTTCAAGCTAGCGCGTGACATTGATCGTCGCCTGCCCTTGATTGTGGTCACATGCTTTTGGAGAACTAAGGCATAATGTTCAGATTTGGCGCGATAAAGTGTGCCAAGAACAACCGGATCTTTCATGCCAACCCTCAATGTCCCGAACTAGACAGTATAAAATGCTGAAAAATATTTAGATATGGGGAATCATCTGGCCGCAAGAGCGTGTATTCAATCACTGCAGTGAGACTGATATGAGATGGCAGCTTTCAAAGCACTGCAACTTTGCAAGTGGCGTTCGCATTGCAGCGTCACGAATAACTGCCCAGGGTTTAATTTTTGGCCTTGGCCTTCGTTGGCGGCGACGCGATTCAGCATCCTGCCCTTAGCGCCGAGAGGCATTGACAGTTCAGGGTAACCCTGCGAGATCATCCGATCGAGGTAGACATTGGCCTGTGATTATTCAAGCCACCTCTTCAAGACACCGAAAAGGCTGTTGACTCACTGTGGCAGTCACAAGCTACCAAACCTTCTCACTTTGAAAAGAGCTGTGGGTTTCATATTGAAGGCCAATGGCGCTGGTCATGAAAGGAGATGACATGAGGTGAGAGTGGTTCTGAAGCGCTCATTTATGCCACTTTGCTCCTGTTCTGATTGATAATGGTTACCAGGCACATATTATCTACAAATCCGGGGGTTTCTAGCTTCCTATTCAGTTCAGGGCCCCAACCCTCACCCCAAAGTTTGTGAAGAAGCGTGCTAGTCTGGGAGAGATCTATATTTTGGAGATGCATCGCATAATTTTTCACTGATCCCTAAATCTATCTTCAAAAACTATGCCCCTGCCTGAAATTTAATGAATTCTTCAGTGTTTTAATGGGATTCGAATAATTAATCACAGTTCAACATTTTACGAAAATGAATCTTGGTTGCTGGAAATTTATATCACAGCCAGTGATGTAGGCCATGGGAAGGCAATGGAATAGGGGAGTAGGGTGGTGTAGCAAATCTAGGCATGAGGAAGGGCGAACTCAAGGGCCATCTCTCCCTTCACCAGGTGTGTTATTTCAGATAGCAGGAGGTTTCATGGTATTGTGGCCCAACTGTCTTATGAGGTCAGTGAAAAGATGGCATTTGGTTGTCTGTGAGGATAATTTTGACTTTATCCTGATGAAAGCATCCCTACTGTAGCAGGACAGTTCAGCAAGTCATTTGTTCTGCAGTGTTCATCCACATGCATATTTTCTTTGCACTTTTGTGCATGGAGTGGCATGGATGCAATATGGTATATTACATACTGTTTTTGCTAACAATGCATTATAAAATTGCCCTGATGGAACTCTTGGCATAATCACTGCATACATAAGTTACAGGTTGTGAAGGCGGACAATCTACCTTTTATGCAGTCCACATTGGTAAAAAGAATCAATATAGTTTGTATGGTGGTGGCATAATGACAGGAGTGTCAATTTCTCTGCATGATTAGGGACGGGAGAAGTCCAGAGAAGGTGGTTTTGTGTTATAATCAATTATATAAATATGTATATAATCAGCGTTTTAATTAGTTATTGCTAGCGTTTCTCATACCCTTTGTAATTTTCCAGCTGGACATGTTGGCGGAAGGGGGAGCATTAGCACTGAGGGGCTCAACCCAACATGGCCATTGGGTGGCGCCTCAGAAAGTGATCTGAACTGATACTCTGAACTGAACTGATAAGGGCAATTTTGGCTTGCTGATTGAATTTCTGCCAAGGTTTGAATGTTGGTAACAAAATGCGTCATTCTACTGCAGCAGCTGATGCTTTTATGATGTGACATGCAGATTTTTACACCGGCATATGCTAAAAAATTGAAAAAGAGTGGCAACCAACAACTTTAACCCTTACCCTGATTCGCTGGTTTTCATAACATGGGCTATGTTCCTAACGTTTGCAAACTATTAAAGATTGAGCCCCGCCCAAAAATCAATGAGCCGTATTTTACGAGATCTCACGAATAATAAGAAGTCTCCTGTTGTTGACTGATCCCACTAGACCAAGTCTAAGGCCAAATTTTCCCAAAAACCTGACTAGATCAGATTTGCATGTTCAGATATACAAAGCCATACAGTGTAGTGGCATCTAACACAATGAGGCGTGTCCATTATTTAATTATGAGTACAAGGGCAAGTAGTTTTATTTGTTTTGAACCTACGTTCATGATGTAGGGTTCCGTTCATGTAACAGTGCCAACCCTATACGCGCGGCCCGCAGCATCGGCGCTTGCCGCCCGCCGCATCCGCCGACTTCAGACCATCCTACAGCACACGTAACAAATCATCGCTTCTCTGAAACCAGAATTGATGTCCAGATTTTTCTTTCTTAATTTCACTTCACAGCCTCACAGTGAGCCCAAATCACAGCCGTGTGACGAGCATTCAAAGTCATCGGTTTCAAATGGTATGACGGTTTAAAACGCGTGTAGCAGATTCAGATAAAAAGGGTGTTCAGAACAGGACACCTTTTTGGTGTCAACACGCGTTCAATAGATGCCCCAGAGGCTACCAAAGATTTGGGTGAGATCGCACAATATGACGCATTGGTATCCTCAGAAAACCGAGGGGGGGGGGTTGCATCGCCCCCGCCCCCTTCTGTCAGCGCGAGTATCTTGTTCAGAAAGAACTAGCCGCCTGATGTAAACACTTAATAGCCAATTTCGGTACAATTTACTTGTCGGGGTAGGGCGAAAGGCACCCAACAGGCAAAACATGTGCCAGGCTTGTAGCATGCTTAAGGTATGGTAGATAGTTTGATGACGGTTGAGATCAGTGTCCTAGACTTACCTATTTTGGGTGTAAAGCGACACCCTATGAGGAGGAATTTCTCACTCCTTTTTCCCATATTTTCTGTGAATTTTTCACTCCTGCCTGACATTGTCTAATCGCATATGCCAAACCCATATTTCCCTTTCTGAGGTTTTCAGATGTCATACAAAACCGAGCTCACTTGTAAACCACCAAGCATAAACAAGGCTCCACAGAACCTGGACAATTATGGTTATGTCCTGCCTCACCAAAATATGAATCATGTCCATGTATGCACAGAGCAAGGGCGCCAGGTACCTCCAAGCCCAAGACCCCCAGCGACTCCAGCCGCTTACACGCATCAAGTTTGGTTTGTTTACAAAATGCATCGCAATCGGCTTGCGTGCCAAATGCAAGGTTTTCACGCATCCAATGTTTTGCCTCATCATCACACCACCATAGCAGAGCCTGGCGCAATCGCCAGCAAGGCCTGGTAGAGCATTTTGCTCCAGGCATTTCTCTCACCCGAAGAGACTTGACGACTAAATTGCATCACTCCCGAAATGCAGGGGTGAACAATTCAAGAAATATATTCTAAATAAAATTTACAAGAAGAATATCACATTTGAGCACTTATTTTAAATGATTTAAGTCAAATCAGCTGATAACAAAACTTTACCAAAGAAGTATCCGCGTTTATATTTATCTAACTACTTTTGTTTTTCTTTTTATCATACGAGTGTGATACCACTTTATTCTTCCTTCCTTTCCCATTGCCTTTAGAGGTACCACCAGTTGCTTAAAATGTTGACCAATTTTTGTGCAAGATGCTCCAACTGCAAACTTGCACGCATTTGGTAAATAAATTGGATTAATTCGCCAGCCACCCAAACATGTTTGATATGCACCCAAGAATGAACAATTCACAGGGAATAGAGGAGACAATTTGAAGCACAAATCTCATTTTTGCCGCTATTTTTGCCCTGTTAAACCCTCGGTTAGTCATTTTTGGTTCATGGCGGTGCTCGATAATGATAAACCTAAGCCTTTCGAGTGTCTAACTCACCAGGCTACCTGACAAGGCTATCCGTATGCTGCCATACACAGCTTTGGGACAGACCTGACGCAGCTAATACAGAAGTGTTTCATGGCGAAACTCTGTCCTTCAGGTCGCGAGGAGGTCGCGAGGCGCCAACACGTTCCAGGCATCTGAGGTGGCGCGTATTGGTGTCCGGATGAGTGTAGAGCATTTTTTACGCGCCGTACGAACAGTGGAAGCTAGTTCTGTTGGGTTACATTTAATTTACTTTTGAATTTCTTTCTGTTTTAAGACTTCGGGTGAGTCTCAGTGTAATGCTATTTCTTCTTGGTGGTGATGGAGTGAAGTGAAGATGACTGGCCCGAGCTGATCCGGTAATCGAGTGCGGACAGATGAACTTTTCTTTTCTCAGGTAGGGGGAATTCAGGTTCATACCTGAAAATAACACTCAACTCAGGGAAATCATTCAAGTCCAAAGGTTGGCCATGGATCCAGATGTGTGTGAGAGGAGTTCTGGGAGGCGCTGAGAAGGCAGAAAAGGCAAATCTTCTGGCTGCAGGTAGCCTTCTGATAAAAACCAAAAATCATGGACAGACTGAAAAGTTTATGAAAAATAAAAAGTTTGGGGATGAGAAGTGTGAGGTTGTTTGTGAACAAAGAATGAACACATCCAGGGGAACCATCATTGCATATGACCTTGTAGATCTGTCCGAGACTGAGATTGTGGGATGGCTGAGTGAATTTGGGGTAGTGGGTGCTCGGAGATTCACCAAGAGGCTGAATGGAAAGATGGAGAATACCCCAACCATACTTTTGACATTTGACAGGTCCTCATGCCCAGCCAAACTGGGACTGGATTACATCACGTACCATGTCCACCAATATATCCCCAACCCACTGATGTGTTTTGGTTGTTGCAGATTTGGCCACACTGAAACAAGATGCCCCAGTGATCCTCTATGCCTTCGTTGTGCGAAAGGAAAGCATGATGGGGAATGTGAGCGCTGGTGTTTGAACTGCAAACAGTCAGGACACTCATGTATGGCCAGGGAGTGTGAAATATGGAAAAAAGAAAAGGAGACATGTAGGATTAAAGCTGAACAAGAACTCTCATACCCCCAGGCTAGAAAGCAGTATGGGAAAGAGCATGACCCCCCTGTCCTGAAGTCATATGCTGCAACTGTCCGTCACCCGAGTGTGGCTCCCACTAACAAGCAGCATGATGACCTCAGGGAAAAGTAGGAAAACTGGAAGAAAAGGTGGGTGAGATGATTGCTCTGCTCCAGCAACTGCTGATGAAACAGAGCTCCCAGGGGAATACCAGGGGAGGGATGACAGTACCAGACCTGTAGATAGACAGGATGAGGAAGTTGAGGTGGATGTTATAGTGGAGGGGCAGGAGGACACTCGAAAAGATGAGCAGGGAACCTGTAAGAGGAGGAATGATGGAGAGGTTCAAGTGATGCAGAGGGATGATGCAGGAAGTGAAAGAGTGGATAGGGAGGTGAATTATGTGACTCTGGAGCATAATGAGGAGGAGATGGAGGGGTGGCAGAGAGCATGTAGGGCAAAGAAAAAGGACAAACAACAGAGTAACATATCTGACGTACCAGATGACACTACCCCATCACCAATGACTAGCCGAGCAGGGAGATATACGAAGAGGCCGAAGAGAAATTCCAGCCAAAGGAGGTCATGGAAGGATGACTAACTAGTATTGAAATGGAGTGAACCACATTTCTTTCTTCTTTGTTAATATCTGAATAGTTTATTGGTGATTGGTTGACGGGTATATTGAATATTTGAACGAATAGGCCAACAAATTCAGACGTTCTCCACGTAATTGTTCTCGTGCGGAGGGCATGCAGAGGTTGGTGGTGTTTGTTTTCACAGCTATTTTAGGACCCTTAATGCGGGGATTGTTATGCGAAATGGTTTCCAAAGTTGAGGGAGACTTAAGTAACGAGCTCCCGGTGTTTTTCGGAGGCAGCGACGTTTCCAGTTTGGGCAGATGTTGCCCGGTTTGGCTAATCCCATCTTGGTTCTCATAGGTAATGTTAAACATCCAGGTGCGATACCTATTTCGGGTCAGGGGGTGGACGAGCTGAGGTTGTTTGTCTCGTGGAGGTCACCCTTCGGAGGGTGCGGGGTGATCTTTGCCGGGGACAACGGTACAGGCGCTATTTCCACTCGACCGGCCGGAGCGCGCCGGGTCCCGAGCGAGGGGTTGGGGCTGACTGGGGAGGGGAACAAGGGGGAAGGGAAATGTGTATACTGAGATGCTTTGTTCGCAGTTACAGGACAAGTAGAACATACCGATGTTTGGCATATTTATTAATTAATTCATTTGATCTTTTCCTGTTTTTGGTGGCGGTCCTTTGTTGGATTTCGGCGTTCGGGCTGCGCATTGGTTGTGTCTGTGTGTGGGGATATGATGCGCGGTGCGGGCTACTCACGTGATTTTCTGATGTTCGAGTTTAGAGGGTCAACAAATGTCGAACTGTTGCCAGCGTGTGTGCTTGACAGGACAGAGTCTGCAGTCTAAGACAACAATAAAAGGACTTTTAGTATTATGCAGTGGAACTGTAAAGGCGTGATCTCAAAGTGGGCGGAGATAAAACCGCTGCTGCTGGCAAGACCACATAGCGTCT
Organism: Pollicipes pollicipes; assembly: GCF_011947565.3. Lineage (NCBI taxonomy): Eukaryota > Metazoa > Arthropoda > Thecostraca > Pollicipedomorpha > Pollicipedidae > Pollicipes > Pollicipes pollicipes. The sequence continues at coordinate 4,127,027 of NW_023596461.1, forward strand.
TATGTCTCCAAGAGACACACTTCCTCCCTACTGACCACTATGATTTCAGAATTCACGGATATTCTCTTTATAACGCTCATTCTGACGCACATAGTAGACAAGGCGGAGCATCAATCTACGTCAGCAACAACTTATCTCATTTTCAGGTCACACTACATACCAATTTTCAGGCGGTGGCATGTTCGGTGACAATGGGGCATTCTCGTATTTGTGTTTGTTCTTTATACTTACCACCAAACGAGAATTTGACGTACCTTGAACCGAACGACTTGGTTACACAGCTACCGCAGCCGTTTATCATAAACACCGACGCCAATAGTCCGCATTTCTTATGGGGTGCAGACCGGTGCGACTCTCGTGGAAAGGTGTGGGAAATGATAAGACGGCAACATACCTTAAAAGTCATGAACGATGGTTCCCCAACCAGAATGGACGAGTACACAGGATTATGGTCACATATCGACCTGACTGTGACGTCAAGCAGTGTGGGACAATTCATGCATTGGCAAACGGACACTGACTCCAGTGATCATCTCCCAGTTTATATTACATATGATAGGTATGGAGATATTCCACCACGACGTGACGAATTTACTGGATGGAATATTAACAAGGCGAACTGGTCTGAATTTACTGATAGATGTTGTTCGCGGTTCAATGAAAGGGGCGGTATGCAAAACTACCAAAACATTACGAAGGTTTTGCTGGGAGCAGCAAAAGAAAGTATTCCCCGGAAAATCAGAAACACCAAATACAGCTACCCCTGGTGGACTGATGAGTGCAAGGAGGCGATTCGGTTAAGGAAACGGGCGCTCAATCGATTCCGACGTTCGCACACACATCTGCATTTATTGGCTTATATGGAGGCGAAGGCGAAAGCCAGAAGGATAATTTGTGCGGCAAAAAAAGATTCGTGGGAAAAACTATTGCATATGTTTAATGTAAACACACCGATGCAACACTCATAGGACATCATTAGGAAATTTACCAGAAAGGAGCGATTTGCGAGACCCTTACCTGTTCTGAAGGTGGCTGGTAATATAATTGACGACCCAACTGGAGTTGGAAATATCTTCGGACGGTGTTTTCTGACATGTCGTCTTCTCGGAACTACCGAGTCACTTTTAGAGAGCTGGAATGAGAGATGATGGATCAAATGCCGTCATTTATTTCTGACAACGAAGAGGTTTATAGCGATGTGTTTACGATGACTGAGCTACAAATGTCTATTGCTATATGCGGCGATACATCCATTGGACCGGATGAAGTACATTACGTGTTTTTTAGACACCTACGTGATGAACAATTGCATTCAATTTTGGAAATGATGAACTGCATATGGTGTGGAGGTGATATTCCTGATGAATGGAGACACTAGATTGTTGTTCCCATTTTGAAACCAGGCAAACCTAGAGAAAACCCCGAGTCATATAGACCAATTCATCTAACTTCATGTTTTAGCAAGATAATGGAACGAATGGTCGCAAGACGGTTATCCTGGTTTCTTGAGCGGAGCAATATGTTGTCTAAATACCAGTGTGCATTTAGGAATGGAAGAAGTACCACAGACCATGTAGTCAGGCTGGAGTCCGAGGTTAAAAAAGGTATTTTTCTACAACAAATATACCTTGGCTGTTTTTTGGACCTTAAAAATGCATATTATCTCACATCTAAAAATGCTTTGCTCACAAAAATGTATAATATGGGTTTTAGAGGACGCCTTATGTATTTCGTTAGATCGTACCTTGAAAACAGAACCTTCCAGGTGCGCAATGAAACATTATCGGGTACGTTTGAGCAGGAAAACGGTTTAGTCCAAGGAGGGATTATATCCCAGATACTGTTTAACATCATTATTGATGACGTGTGTGGAAATGTCCCGAGTGAAGTGTCCCGAGCGCTGTACGCTGACCATTGCTCTCTATGGGTGCAGGGAAGGAAATTGTTTTATCTAGTTAATGAAATGCAGGGGGCGCTGAACCATGTGAGTGCATGGGCTGATCGGTGGGGTTTCCCTTTCTCACCTCACAAATGCAACGCAATTGTATTTCGAAGGTATATGAAGGCAAGAGAGATGATGAACATACCTAACTTACATATATTTAACCAACCGTTAACATACACCGACACTGTCAAGTATTTGGGAGTGATGCTGGACTCTAGGCTGAACTTAAACACGATGATGCCTTACATTAAAGCAAAAGCTGTCAAAAGGATATCAATATTAAAATGTTTATCTGGAAAAGGCTGCGGCGCAGATCGCTGCGGCGCACTATTGAGAATATACAAAGCCATGATAAGACCGATATTAGAGTACACATGTCAAGTTTTTGATGGTCCCCGTAACAGGGCAGTGGAAAGGATTGATGTTATTCAAAATGAATGCATTAGAATTGCTACTGGAGCCTTTAGAACTTCGCCCATTTTATTACTGATGGTCGAAGCAGACATACTTCCCTTGAGACTGAGGAGATGCGACTTGTCTCTCCGTTATTCCCTAAAGATACTAAGTCGAGAGAATCACCCATGCAGAAAACTTATGGCTAATGAGGCCGCGTTACATGAGGTAGAGACCGGATATATGAAAAGGATTTCTGGTTTCCCGCTATATGAGAGAATACTTAATATGTGCCATGAAACAGGATTCGATTTCCCAGATGAGGCGACCTTAAAACGCAGCGTCGTTCCGCCATGGAGATTACGTAAATGTACGTTGATAAAGTTGACTAACAGGAGCAAGGGAACGCTAGATGAAGTGCAAATTCAATGTGAGTTTAATTATTTGAGAAGCAGATATGCAGAATATGAGTTCCTATTTACCGATGGAGCAAAGAGTGCAGACGGAGTTGGATGTGCTTTTGTCCACGGTGAAAGACGTCAAAAATTTTAACCTCCTGGACTATGTTCGATATTTACAGCTGAAGGATTTGCATTATTACAGGCTCTGAATTATACGCGTACAAATCGCATCCTCAGATGTGTTATATGCACAGACTCTTTGTCCGTTATAACAGCCTCGGGAAACCCGATATCTGACCCGATATCACCCAACTGTGATCCACTTACTTGAGATGATCCATCAGCTTACTGAAATGGCCAGCACAATCATCACCGTCTGGGTCCCAAGCCATTGTAATATACGTGGCAACGAGACAGCGGATGCGCAAGCAAAGATGACTATGAGATTGAATGGCGTGTGTAATTTTCAAATGGGTCCTAAAGATTATTTCCATGAAGTGCGTCGAAGTGTTTGTGAATTATTCAACAAATATTGGACAGAATACAACCCTAGGACTACTTTAAAACGCATCAAAGAAGAGGTAGGAGACGGGGTTTCTTGTAAGCGAGCAATCAGACGCGAAGAGATAGTGCTGTGCCGGCTGAGACTTGGGCATACTCGTTATACCCACTAATATATGATAGACAGAAACCCCCAACCTGAATGTGAACGTTGTCAGTGTCCACTAACAGTATATCACATCCTTCTTGAATGCCCGGTATATTTTCACGAAAGACGATCGTTGGTAACACTATGTCAACTGTCAGGAGCACAATTCTGTGTGAGGTCTCTGATAGGAAATGAATTCCCGGACATCGGTGATGAAGTGCTGAAATATTTGCAACACTACGATCTACTGAAACGATTGTGAAGTGCTGCCTTTGCGTACGGGACATGTGCAATTTTTGATTTGCTGTCAGCGATTGTTGCCATGCTGCTTAAACTATGTTGTATTTGTTTGAAATTAGTTGTTTATTTTATGTATAATTTAAGCTTGCGCGCATATCTGTGTGCGATGTCTGACAGAATGCTTGAGAAATGTGAAAAGCAAGGAAGTGGTGTAGGAATGATGTGTAGCATATATGTGTATATGTGTGATACGTAGGCGTGTGCGGAGGCAGAAGAGATTATATGAATGAGGTTTGAACGAGCATGGAGAGGACAGATGAATGTGCGTGAATGCGTTAGAGTAAACGGCATGGCAGATATGTGAAATTCTCATCTGGTAAATGCTTTGTTAAACGGTAATTTTTGTGACTACCGACTAACTAATGACTCTGACCTGCAATGTCTATCACGTGGCGAAGCTGTGGTTAAAAGAAAATGACAAAAAGAACCTGGCAAAAAAAACCGGACTTTTTGTTCTCTTCTTTTAGTTCACTTATCAGTTTATATATCTGAACATTTAACAACGAGTTTTCTAGAAACTAACACCGATTACTGCACCTCCCTGCTACACCATTGTCCTACACGAAAATTCCCGACCAATGCAAAACATTCCTTCTATCCTCTGTCGAGCTTAGCTACCAACTGCGCTACCAAATTTCTAGAACCCCACAACGATGACGGACGCCTGGGCTCAAGAGGCTATGCACCCTAAACCGACAACAACAAGAACTTTGCCCTCCGGGAATGTTTATCATGCTCACCTCTTACCTGTTTCGCATTTTAATCTCTTAGGTTGGTGGGCATGTTTGATATTCATATTTGGGGGGGTGAGTGGGACGACTCTATCTGCCAGCAGGCCATGCAAAAGGTATCGACTTTTTGTCTTGGGGGAGCAAGAAGAAGCCAGTAAGCCTCCTGTGAACTAAGTAATTGCTTATCTTACCAGCTTTCAACACATGATTGGTAACCAGAGATAGCAATTTTCTGTTTCAATCAATCGAGTTTTGTCATAAGACAAATTATAATGCCACAAGGCATGCCATGGGCTTATTTTGTTCCACATTCTTGATTATTTGTCTCAAATTTCTTGAAGTGGCTCCTCATAGATGCTTTAATCAGATGCTTTCCATAGTTGTCATGGTTTGCTGACTGGCAAATGACTGTGCTGTATATATGCACTATAGTTCAAACACTTGAATCTTCTAAGCCGCATAGCAATTATAATATGGGGTAAATATCACCATTAAGCAAATAGTTAGACCATTCCATTGAAAATGTGAAGCCAACATCTCAAACTATGTCATTAAATATGAATTAACAAGCCTTAATAGATGCCTTTGCTGCAGCTGAAAAGGCAAGCAGCAAAACTGGCATGGTCATCTGAAAGTTATGTTGCTTTTGGAGAAGAGCAATTGTTTTGTGGAGCATACCCATTATTGCCCTTGACAGAGGTTAACCATGGCAATCAGAATAAGTTGTCCAAAGTGATAGATGCAAGTGTTTTCAATTGTTTGTTGTCAACTTTGTCTGAAGTCAACGAACATACATGAACTGAATACAAATGCACGTTGAAACCAGCCAAAAAGTGAGCTTTATCATGTTTTTATCGTAAGTGCTGCTGTCAACAGATAGGTGAGTTGAGATGACGTCCAACATATGGACTACTCTAAGTTAAATTAAGTTGGCTAAGTGCATGGCAAGTGACAATAGGAATTGACTGGGAAACCAGAGGTACTGGGTTCGATTCCCCGCGGTGCCCGCCCTTCCTGCCAAGGTGAGAGGCAGGCGACGCCATATAGCCTCAGCAGCTGAGTGCGTCGAAAACCCCCAATGACACGACACACGACAGTAGGAATTGTGCAGGAATCAGTAACTCACAACTGCTGCTGTGATACCAACAGGTTTGACAGGATGAGATGAAGTAAGGTCTCTTTAAGTTAGGCATAGTTATGCTACCTTCATGGAAATAAACATTGGTAATTTGTAAGAAACGGTGGTAAAATGTTTGTTTTCCCTGACCCCATCTTAACAGAAGCCAGAGATATGTGTATTGTGCTTGACTTGGTGATGACCTGATGTGTAGGAGTCCAAGCATTTTTTGTTGGCTTGAGCGCTTTATCCTTGTTGAATTTTTTGTTGTTATTTTGTTGTTGAATCCCTTTGCTTTGTTTTGTGTTACAAATGCTGTGGAAGGGAAGTGCAAAGTGCAGCTTCAAATTATTGGTGCTACTGAATTGTTTATGCCCATTACACTGTCATGAAGTTGCTAAGCTTTGGTATTTTCTGTTTCACTTTAATGACCTAAGATGTTCAGAAACAAAACAGTTTTGTCAGGTTTATGGTATTACGTCCATGCCAACTTGAAATACAAGTCTGTTTGATGAAGCATCAGTCCCTAGCTCATCAGTTCCATCTTTTGTAAATTGGATTTTTCACTCCCGGACGGTCGTTTTGCGACGGAATTTTTCACTCCCACCCTAGTTCAAAAGCAATTATAGCTATCTGGCTGAGGTGGGGCTCGAAGCGCAAACTTGGTTTTCATGTGGGGCCTGGTCCCGAGGAGGTCCGCATATTGGACGTCATTCCCTGTGTTGCTTGCCACTAGTTCGAAGTCTGACATGCATTCTCTGCCCTGGTTATCGAGGTTTTACGTTGTTTTTGTTTGCGGTCGAGGTAAAGCAAATCCAGCCGTAGATCGAGTTTAAACGTAAGGCCCCGGGTCGTCCCGGAGGAGAAGGAAACACTCCTGTTGTGATTGGGCTATCTCGTAGTCTAGGAAGGTGCGCCTGCTTTACTAGCAGCAGCACTTATACTGATATTAGTTGGAGAACATTGTGTAATTGAGCGTTTTGGTTGTGCACATGATATTAGAAATTGCAGTGGCGAAAAAGGCTTTCGGTGATAGGCAGGTTTCATTCCTGATGACGCTACTGGGCATGGATTTCATTACCACTCTGCCTCATGATATCGCATCAGGCTGCTGGCGACAATTTTTCTTCTAGAAATTTAGTCAGCGACAAAAAGTACACTTTTACCACCCCTGAACGCCTGTTTAACCTTAATTAAACTCAAATGTAATATCATAGCAATCAAAAGGGTTTATCTCACACCTGTCAACCAGTCAGTTCGCCAAATCTGCGGTGCGGCTGGCTGTGTGCGAGGTCGGCGACACCCGGCCTCTTGCCTCAAATTCGCTGTTCTTCCCGGCAGCAGGACGCCCTGGATGATTCCCTGACACATCGCTTCAGCGTCCTCATCTGACCTCTCGAGCTAAAGTTTGCTTATCCACGAACAGCAAACCTCCTAAATCGGCAGGGCTTTCTAACGCGACTACCTGGGACGCCTTCCATGATTGATCCTTAGAAGAGCCGCACAGGTCCTTGAATAAACTGACGGTAAGTTACGCCCTTGAAGCCGCTGGACTTCTCACGGTACGAGCACAACCAACTGCAGCCCACAGCCTTGCACCTAGCCCAAGCCACAGCCGTGTGGTAGGATGCTGAGCCCGGCCATGTCTCTTACGACTAGTAATAGCCTTGTTTATTTGGTACTTTATGATGTTTAGTATGTGAAATGAATCTTGGCTGAGAAATCTGTGGAGGGCGCTGTTCTGAGCGGTAGTGGAAAAGCTCTGTGCCACCGCCCATCTGTGACGTCAGCACACATATAGTTTAGTTTGTGTTATATTTTCGTCACCCTTTAAAGATTATCCTGATTAGGGCTACTTGACGTTTGGAATCTTTTTGTGCTTAACTTGCTCATACAGCAAACGTTAATGCTACAACAGATGCTCTACAAAACCTCGCACTGGAAACGTTAACGAGTACAGACAGCACTAAGCTCTGATTTTCGTTTAACTGCATTGGCCTGTTATAATCTGTTCCCATTTTCTTCTTTTTGTCACCATATAGCTCGCAAAAGTGTCCACTTTTGCCACTGATCACAACCCGTAAATCGGCAGTTTTTCGCCCGTACATTTCAACCCTGCATTAATCTCGGCGACGCGTTGGCGGTCTCTTGTGACAGCAGTTTGGCCTGTACAGGAACAGCCGGGTTTGTTTGGCGCGGCGCCAGGCTGGCTTGACGTTACTGCTCCGACTTTTGAAGTAAGCCGCACCAATTGGAGAGTGCGTGACAACTTCGTCAGGCTTCGGACAGCTCTGTCGACCAAACAAGGTCGTGATGACATCACGATTTCGGCCTTGCCATCCGCAAAAGGAGGATCCCACCTTTGGGGCATATTTTAAAAACATACTCCATTGAAACCTTGGGACTAGTTGTGTCTAGTAATAGCTCTTAATAGTGTCATTGTAACCGTTAAGACATAATAAGGACATCAACTTGAATTATTTTTCAGTCCAAATTACGCTGTCAACACTTTGCAACAGCGCTACGCCTCTTCTCTGTAATTACGACCACGGTCGTCATGATCATCACCGAGTGCTCTTCTACTGGTGCGAGTAAAAAAAAGAAGTTTGAAATCGCCACAGCGGGTAAGGGCCTGTTACAGAAATGTACATTGGTTGAAGTTTGAACCAGTGCGTGACACAAATCGTATAATACCCTCAGTCCCAACGCCAAAGTGCGCTTCGGAAAGAGCCACTGTGGAAAACGCCATAGGGGATAAAGCGAAGCCATAGCATGACATTTCTTTTAATTCGCGGGATAAAAGCTTAAAGTTTGCGTACCTTTTTCAAGCAGAGTGTTTCAAGATCTCGTAGCAATTATTGCGCAAAAATTTGGACAAGCTTCTGTGTTGCAACTATTGCAGAACGTACTTTGAAAAAAAAACAGAGAAAATGAATTGCATCATTTTCACAACGGCGAGCAGGGAATCAAATGAGATTTCTGCCGCAGGTTTGGTTAAGAAATTCCAAGCTATTCAGAAGGATTTCGAGAAAACTGGTATTGCTCATCAAATCGTGCGCGTCTGATGTAACAATAAGCGTGAAGTGCAAAAAGGTGGGATACTCCATTTAAAGGGCGAACCACACAATTTTGATGCGCAATGCTCTATTTTCCCATCATGTGGTTTATAGCTTTCGTTATTGATGGAGCGAATTAGTGTAAGAACATAACATTTCCTTCCCGCAGAAGCATGTCAATGAATTCTACGTTAACCAAGTAGCGGTAGTTACATGTCACTAAGGCTGATATGTTTCGGATATCGCTATATTCGGCCGCGCCGCTACAAAACATGCCACTAAGACAAAGATCGGAGACGCGCCGACTAAAATCGTGTCGTTGCGCTTTTGCACTGCATGCTCTGTTCCGCATGCTCATCTGCATCAGTGCGGCTGGGATCGCATATATTTGTTTTCATGCAGGGGGAGGGGCAAGCGATTCGGATGAATGCGACCAGGATAAGCAAAACATAAAAACAAAAGCAAAACACCGTGCACCACTGCGTTTGGGAAGATGATCGTCTGTTAACGCAGCTTAGATATGAGGCCTTGCCACGCAAACGTTAACTGATAAGTGTCATAAGATAACGAAACTAATACATTTCCATATTAACGTTCATTGGCTGACAACAGCGTATTGGCTTCGGTCCAGTTAATTCAATTGGCAGCGCATTTTAGAATTAAATGCCTACCGAATGCGGTGGTACCAAGTTAGCTGCCAGTTGTGGAAAACAGGCGTTGAAAGGACTGTTGCGATCTTCCCGAGCACCACTGAACCAGTCAAAATATGAAGATTTTGCCTGTTGCTACGACAGGCAAATGCATGCGCAGTATACATCAGTGTGTACAAGTAATTCATCAAGTACCGTCAACGTAGAGATTGCATTGTTCAACACAACAATGAAAACCCGAAAGGTGCGCATGACGCCAGTGCAATTAATTAGCAGCGGATCCACATCTCATCAGGGCTGTCTTGCCGTAAAGATTGCCAAACTAGTCTGCATTCTACCGAACGCTGCGCGACTGTGCCGTAGCAGGCTGCAGCTGTACCGAGCACGTGCCAGTTTTGCCCCACGGCCTATGTTGAGCTCGCTGCTGCGTTAATCGAGCGGCGCCTCGCCGAATTAGACTGCTGTTAAGTCCCCCTAGTTGAGCTAATTTCAGAGTGCGCGAGTTTGTTTTAAACCGGATATTACCATCGATTAAACGTTGGAAAAGATCTATCGCAAGGATAAGCGTCTTTACAGCGTTTACCAAGGACTCTAGGTTATACGATCCCATTGCAATAAGCCATTCCATCATTGTCTATAACAATAAATAATTGTTATTATTTGCAATCATTATAAAACAATCAATGTGCGATGACGGGCATACATGATACGCTAACATATTTCCTGATGCTACCGAGCCTCTGTTTTTATCATGAAATGAAGGAAATGTGGGCTTTTCATCATTATGTTGCTGAACAGGCTCAGCACGCGTCCGGGTGGTCGGTTGAATACCCTTCGCTCGGGCAGGAGGGGGTCAGTTGGACCCCTGAAATCTAAAAAACTAACAAAGCTAGAGACATCAAATTTACAGGGTATTGTAACCCGTATATGACCTCACCCGTTCCAAAATTTTTAGTTCCTAGGCCATGGTCTTTGGGTTAAATGTGGTCAAACAAAGTCAAACTCCAGTGCGAAGTGCCCCATACCTCCTCGTGCAACGGCCGTGAACCTAGATACCTGTCCTAAGCAAAAGGTCAGTGGTGTTTGTTTGAGATCAGTGACCTCGCTTAATATCGGTGTCAGCATCAACATATTGGAAACTATCCGCATGATGGCTATTACGGTTTCGGGTCATACAGATGCAGCATGAAAAGGCACACGCAAAAGGCGTACACAGATGATATGAACAATGGTCAAGGAGCTGAAGTAGACCCATCAACCCACCATGGGCCGGATCCGATCAGTTGTCAGTGGTTAAAATCACATCTCGTCTGGAGGTCTTAGACGAGCTTAGTCTTATGCCATGGTGGACGCACGATGGCAGGCGGTTGCAGGTTGCTGCAGCTCGATACGAAAACGCCCTCTATGTGGCGGTCAGTCAGCGTCTGTGCTGGTGTAAACTACCTCTGTCCGAGGTGCGCGCTTCACGACTCGAAACAGCGGCGCGTGGGGTAAAAAGCGCACGGACCTTGTGGGGCGCGCCTACCTCGCTCAGCGCCTTAAGCACTTTTATCACGTCGCGGTGCGCCATGACCGCAGTCCTCGACCACCCAAATTTAGAAAATTTAGAGCCGGGGCTATGTGATCATGCCTTTTTGAGCCTCTAATTACTCTTGCAACAAAGTTGATCTTTTTGTGAAGCTGAACCTGGTTTGCCGTTCTCCACATGGACGGGCAATACATGATATGAGGGAATACGAACGCCCGGATAATGATTTTCAGAGGACTGAAAGACGTTCTGACGGAATCCGTGGAGAAAAACGAGGATGCTTCTGCATTTGTTCACGACGCTCCCGACATGAACACCCTTTGGCAGACCGGAGTCGGCTATGATGTCGATAATTTTGATCCTACTTGAGGCATGCACAGTCGAACCGTTTACTTTAACGTGGAGGTCAGCTTATTTTTTAAACTTTTGTTTTGACCCAACGCTCATCAAATCAGTTTTTTGCTTCTTTCGTTGGGAGAGAGTTGGCACTGAACCGTTGAGAAGCTCACGCATGTTAAGTTCCGATCTAGTTTTGAGGCCGGCGAGACCCAGTCCGTCAGAGGGCGCGCAGTCCACGTGCATGGTGTCGTCAGCGTGGAGACGAGGTGGCCATGAGTTAGGCGTCCATGTAGATCATTGGTAAACAAAATGAACACAATTGGACCGGAGCCCTGGAGTACATCGCAAGCCATGGCGACAGTGAGCCGCCCTCCACGCATCACCTGCCCTCGACCAATCAAAAATCACTCAAACAGCTCCTAAACCAATCAAACATCGGTAACGCCATGCCAAGACTGTTGGTGAGGACGGCATCGTGGTCGACGCTATCGAACGCCTTTGACAAATCGATCGTTATTACCGACGATACAAGACCGTCGTCGCCGTTGGTTACCAGACGTTCGGCTGCAGCCAGCCCGGCATCCCCGGTCGAGTGGCGCGGCCTGTAGGCATTCTGAGATGAATGCAGTGGCACTGTCGCTTTCAGTTATTCCATTAGCTGTGTGCCAGCTGCCTTTTCTAAGAAGCTAGAGAGCACACTGAGTAGAGATATGGGTCTATTATTGGACAGCACAGCTGGGCCACCTGACTTCGAAACTGGTACAGCACAGGCCGTCTTCTAGCTATCTGGGGAAACCTTGGTCACGAGAAACAAGTTGATTAGTTTTAAAAGACGAGGCCCGACGACGGAAACAAAAACATCCTGCACAGCCTGGAGCGGGACCTCATCCAGGCTCACCGCCTGCAATGACCTGATACGCTGAACACACCGCGACAGCTCTGGTGGCGTCGCAGGTGGGAACGAGAGCCCAGCGGTGCAGACGGTGGGCGATCTGGGGTTTTGGAGCCGGTGCTTGCCGCGCTCCACGGACTGACCGCGATGTGGGGCCTCACGGCAGCGAAGTGGCGGTAGGTCATGTCCGCCGTCACCACGGCCCTCTTGGGACTTATCGCAGACGCGGCCTCGGCCGGCATCTGAAGCTGTAATGGCGAACCTCTTGAAGATAGGCCAGAAGCCGCGGCGACCGCCGTGCGCCATCTCGCCGCAAAGAAACCCGCGCCTTTCTGCGATTAGACAGTTCCTAACCTGATTGCAAAGTTGCATAAAGTCGGACCCGCTCTCCGGTGTGCAGAGACACAGTCAAGCGTAGCGCACGCTGTCTCGCTCGGACGTGAGCTCCCGCAGGACCGGGTCGGCCAACCAGGGGCAGTGCGGTTTAGCGACGCGCAGTCCTCTAACTAGGCGGAGGCGGTTCATCACAGCGTTGCACACAGTCACGAAGTGTCGAGGGCACGTGTTGACGTCATTGGCGCAATCCACCTGGCACCGGTCAGATGGTAGAGTTTTGCGACAGGTGGCGCTCCAGTCGGCGCGTTTCCAGCTGCGCAGAGTACGCCACTGCGAGTTCCTCCGGACACGACCCAGCTCATGACGACAGGCATGGCGCTCGCTGATGACGTAGGCAAGATGCTGACCTCCAGTGTAGAGTCACGCTGATTGGTGGCAATGTGATCCAGCGCTGATGGAGTTGAATGAAGGTGAGTCGAGCTGTTCACGTCCGCACCATGTTCAGCTCGATGATGATGTCAGTGTAGCGGCGTGTGTGGGACCAGCCAGTGTCCATTAGTTTAAAGTTCACGTCACCGAGGAGAAAATCGGGCTCGCCCAGTGCCAACGGACTCTCGGAGCTGCTTCTGCAGGCGTTCCAGGCTGAGCGTCACCATCACTGTCTGGGTCACCGTGACACACACGCACTCGGGTGAGATTCAATCTGGCACGGTAAAGGTTTTTCAAGGCAAAGGTAATTAAAGAGGCACGGTAAAAACATGGGGATTTCGGAGCGGAGCAATGCAGGCGCACTAAACTTCGCGTAACTGTAAGCAATTACATAGTAGATCTTGTATAAACAAATAAGATATACCTCGCAGGGTCGCTGACCTATGCCAGGTCAAAGTCAGACCATGGCTCCCAGCGAAGGCCGTTTCTGGGAAATCGTGTAATCTGACGCCGATAGCGAAGTGTCAGACAAAGCCATATATCTCTGATATAGTTTCATGGGCAACAAATCAATTAAATTTATAAGTTCCATAAGTTCCATGTTTGTTATAATTTCCATAAGTTCCATCGACGTAGGATCAGGTATGAAGGTCACCCATGGTCAAAACTAACCCGCTTTTTTACTTGAGAGCTTGTTTTATGAGGTAGTTTCTGCTGCTCCTTTCGAATTGGTCAGCGTCGGACCGCAGAATGCATGTTTTATGGGACCATTCAAAATGTTATAGAAGGTCACTGACCTTAGATGCCCTACGTCACCATTGTCTTTTTAGGAACATATCACCTAGCGCAGTCTCTGACGCTGATTTGAATGGCAAACTTGGAGCAATCTAGTAGACTTTTGGTCACCTTGTTCTTCTACAGGTCAGACAAGGTTCCTGACCTTAAATGAGCAGCACCAAGATTTTTGTTAGAAAAGGTATCTAGATTTACGGCAGTTGCATGCGACTGTCTGGGAGCACTTCAGAAATAAGTCTGGAGTTTGATCTTATTTGATATTTTTGGCCCAAGGCCATAACCTAGTAACCTCACATTTTGACACAAGTGAGTTCACATGCCAGCTAACCCTCCCTGTGAATTTAGTGTCTCTAGCTGGCTTAGTTTTTGAGTTCTCAATGGGTCCAAATTGGCCCCTCCCATCCGAAGGGTACTCCATTGGCCACCCGGGCGCGTTTTAATGGTGCTGATAGCGGTGGTGTACACATGGTGGTATGACAAGGGTGACAGTTTTATTTTGCCGCCAACGTTGTTTATGCCGTTAGGGGTACGTGTATTGCCATATTGACTATACCATATATATGACGGCTGGTATTTGACTATACCAGCCGTCAAAAACGGACGGAAAATGCCCTCTCGAAATTGGGGCTCAATTCATCACCTTACGCAGAATGCAAGTTTGCGCGCATTTCGGTCCATCCGAGTACTACAAATGGTTGCGAGGCTGACGACTGGTGACCATGCCATGGGGCGATGGGCAATAAATAGTCACAAGCCGGGATACAATGGTATTCCCTTCAACCGCGTACCCATTACAACTCGGTTAGCTCGAGGACAATACGGAAGGGCACAATATTGCATTGAAGCGAGTCCACCGGCACCAAATGACCTCGAACCCATGACCTAGCACCAGGTGACCTTGAACCCATTACTTTTTGCCACATTCTGGACGCCATGGACTTGTGACTCACCCGCGCTGTTCGTGGTCTACCCGGTGTTAGAACTAGTAAAGTTTCCTGTGCGCCGACTGCTGCAGCCTAGGCTTTCCACCGGGTGAGGTCTGTCGCGAGTGCGACGCGCGCTGGCGATCCTTGCGTGGTGAACTACTGAGTGTCGTCTGCAAACTTTGCCCCGGCCGCAGTACCTCTGTCCCGCATGACCGCAGGGAGAGGAGGGGAGGGGGAGGGGCCTGCGGGCTGTGAGTGGTGGAGGGGCCTGACACGGGCGCGGAAGTAATGATGAAGGGTGTCCGGCGAAAGCCGCGTTTAATGGACAGTCAATCTCTGCCGCGATGCTCGTCTTGCAACACCCACAGGTCTCGCTTTCGGCTTAAAGCTCCCGCGCGGTCCACAAACAGCATGTAATTCACTATGTTACCACGGTTACTGGCTGATTCATGGCCCATCTGCATTTAGGGACGTTTCACGCCTATGTACGTGTTAAAGGGAATGCTCCATATTTCAAGATATTGAGTTAGGCATCAGATATGATGGGAAATGCTTCCTTGTAACTATTGGTAAGCCTTCAAAATTCAAAAATGAAAAAAATCAAAAAAGATTATGTATCATTACTGTAATGCTTCCCTAATTTTATAATGCCCTGCTAGCCCATAAACCCGTGCAAGGTTCCGTGCACCGGTACACAAGGCGCCAACCGAGCTGTCTGTAAGAGATACGTTAGTAGAAGAAAAAAACGCCAGCAGGAGCAAAAAGACAGATTTGCCGTCGCGTCTTCTTTTTTTACAGCTTCGGTATAGTGACCATTTTTTGGGTGCCGTACTTTTTTGCAGACAGTGGCGTTCTTTTTTAGAGCATTGACCTGTGGCCTAGAAATAAGGAAAAATGACCCGTTCACGACGAGTGTCGCACAACCCGAAATTGCTCACGCTTGTGTTCGCGACACGCATTCAGCAGTCAAATCTTACTGACAGCCGATCATCTTCCACGGACTGTACCACATGTGCAGCATCATCGCCTTTGCGAATGTATCATCGCCTTTGCGGCCATGCTGTTTTGACCATAAACAAAAAAAACATCCTGTAATATCACGGGGATCTAATGACGTTTCTATGGCGTCATTAATCAGAAGACGATTTTGAATTCGGCTGTAAATAAGCCTTTTCCTTCTTTGCGGGCGTATAACTCAGGAACCAGAGCGTTTTTGGTCTTAAAAAGGGCATATCTGTGAACTGCATCAAAATGTCCTCAAGATGGCTATTTCAGTTCAAAACGTCATACAAATGTGAAACATTCCCTTTAACGTTGTTGAAGACTGTTCATGGAGTCGTATGACCTCTTTGCATTTCCACGTCCGCTGCAACCTATATCAAACGACTATTTGAAAGCACTGATCCTGTGGTTTACTATAGTTAAACATGTTTCATCTTCCTCCAGCCTTGTACTTATTTGTTTTGTCGCCTTACTTTTACCCGTGAGCTTCCAAAACTTCCAAACCCACCCAACCGCACTATCTAGAACCCATCGCTCTCATAAGGCACGGTTAACAGTAAAGCATGGCTAGGCGCAGGATCGTTTCGAAAAGTGTGTGTGTGGGGGGCGGCGGGCGGCTCAGGGCATACGTAGGAACGTCGCCTGAGTGGCGAGCACGTGGGACCAGAGGGAGGAGGAGATGGGGGATTTTTCCGTTCTACCAGCCCTCCATGACACATTTTGGAGGATAAGTAAATGTCCTGTTGCTAAAGTGTGCATGTAAACCTGCAGCTGTTTTGGCCGGCGCACAATCCTGCTTACTAACTCGTGCATACCTTTCGGAAAAGAAAATGCGCAGTTTCCTAGAATTATGCATTCGTCACAGCATTGTTTCCGCTACTAAGGCAAAAGTCCTTGAACGGGGAGGTATTTTGAGTCATTGGAAAGGCATGTCTTTACAGGTTTCGTGTCATTAAAGTTCGGGCATCAGCTGGTCGGAATTTGGAATCTCTCCACTTCAAAATCTAAACGTTTTTCATAAGCCTAGATGTCGCCACCTATTCTTTTAGAGACAAGCTTTTGTCACAACATTTCAGACAGAACAAATCTGGAAGCTTGAAATATGACCTTCCATGAAGTGGAACAAAAACTACGAAACAGAGGTTTCTACTGCACAAACTTATTCACAGAAATTAGGCCCTTTTTTAGATATTCCTCATCTGCTCCAGCTCGCTGTCAATGGACTCCGCCCTGGACCGGCTGCCCATCGACGACGGCCGCCAACCCCATGACCGACTGAGAATCGGCGGCATGACTGCTTTGTTGCATGCTTATGAATCAGCCCCACTTCTACGGGATTTCGTCAAGGACGGGAACATGCTTCATTGAAGTGCCCCCTGGAACTTGGTGTCCTTCCTTCCCCCAACAAAGAAATTCCGGATTTCGGCGAATTTATTTTCTAGCTTTTAATTTTTTCCGGTAACATATTATCTCCCGGAATGGTGTGCCAGATTTAATCCACTTTATTTCTGGAGATAATCTTTTCTTGTCTGATCTCTTTCTTATCTGAAGGTTATCTGGACCCTAACTGAGGACTTTGGTATCCCTGCGGCCCAAGGGCCTCTCCTTCCCCCTGGATCCGCCGCTGCCCAGGCATGAACTGGTCTACTGGCTGTTCAGTTGCCTCTCATAAGAATTCCTTTGGCACAACAATGGATGTAGTTTGATGCACGGCTGCTTCACTTCTTCCATAGCATATCCCAAATTTATTATGTTTGACAAATCTTGTTTTTCTCGAGAGCGTTGTACACCCACCAGTATGGCGGGTGCCCAGGTGCGTTTTATCGCACAGGACAAGGAGTGCGGATGTTCGTCTACAGCTCGCGAGCGCTGCGACAGACTGGACCGACCAGAGTCGGCGTCTTCAGCGCCAGGCCGTCCGGCAGTGATCAGCCAAAAATGTCTGTATAAGCGGGTTGCCGTAAGAATCGCGCTCAGCTTACTGCTCTGAGACCTTCGTTCCTGTCGGTAACGGCATCTGCTACTCTGGATGAACATCCGAAGATCGATGTCAACAACGGTTTTATCTCCCTGGGTAGAGGGCAGCACAGGAAGGGGGGGGGGGAGGCGAAGACGAGCGCTAAGCGTCGTTTGACTGGAACGTTTGTCCACCCGGAACGAGCGAGACGCTGATGGAGTGACCGACATCATGCGTTCCCTCCAACGATAGCTCGAGCGTTCGTCCGTTCGTGACGAACATGGCCGGCATCCTCCTCCCGACCATCCTAACCGACAGCCGTCCAGTCCTGCCCGCATGGCGGGTGAATGTCGACACTAGGTTTCTGGATGACTGATATTTTTGTTCGGGATCTTCGGGAACTCATTAGAGTCGGCGGCGGATATGGACGAGAGGTGCCTTTCAGGCGAGGGGTGATTAATTATCCCCGTTGCGGAACTTTCCCGGGCCACAAGCTTCGGCCTACGAGCGACGTCGTGAGTGGGGGTCCGCCTAGGAGACATGCCACGGTAAAAGGCCACCGGGGAGGGGGCTGGGGGCGCTACCGGAGAGAGAACGAGAGGGAGCAAGGGAGAGCGAGGGAGAGGGTAATTGACAGAGCATATATGACCCAGTGAGGTGACGTCACGTAAGCAGTTTGCAACGGTTAGTGCGTTTCCACTTCGTGAGACGGCAACAATCGGCCAACATTTTTTTTACCGGTCTGTGTGCACATGATGGCCAGGGCTGGTCTTAACCAACTGATCAAGATGCTGGGCTAGCCTCGGTCAGGGTGCGCTATACCACCGACTTAAAAATGTGTTCATCAGACTTATTGTTAGCTTAAAGGTACAGGTACGATTTCCACACTGCATTGCGTTCTGAAAGCGGATCTCGAAGCGTTTATTCCCTTATCGTGCAGCGGTAAAAATGAACAGCAAAACCAACGCGACCGTGTTATGACAAAGAGACCCAGTTCGAGCTCAAATGCGCGCGCTGCCAGGATCTCCATCCCCGCATTTGCACCCTTCAACGTCAAGAGATGGATGCGTGATGTTTTTATGTCAGTACCCTTCTTCCAGGTTTGCCCTGTTCTACACCAACGACTCTATGAGCTGTGCAGTGGTGGTGGTGAAGATTTCTACTTTCTTTTCTCTGCCCAGTTGCGTCGTTCACTTAACTTGCAGCCGTGACAGCTCAGTGATTACGCCGCTCGGCCGGAGCTCAGGCTCGGAAGAGGCTGGAGATCAGAGGCCGAAACTCGGCGATGCGTGGTCGTTCCGCCAAGCCGGCACACCCGCTGATGAAGCCTTGGCGATAATTAGCCTTGCCGTTTCGGCGCGGCGCACCAACATACTTTAACACGCGCACACAACGCACGCAGCGCATGCACGCACGCACGCACGCACGCACGCACGCATACACGCACGCACGCACGCACGAACGCACGCAGCACGCACACACACATACGCATGCACGCACGTACGCAAATCGACGAGGCAATTAGCCTAGCGGCTGCCATGTACCAAATCTCGATACGCTAACTGCTTGCAAAGCGTGCTTCTGATTGAATCGATTTTCAATAGAATCTTTCATATTCAACCAATTTATGACATCTAAAACACCAAATGTGTGGAAACACTTTGGCGTACAAAACACGCCAATTTCTCTCTCATCTCTCTCTCGCTATATATATATAAATACTCTCTCTCTATTAGTATAATAGATATATAGAATATAGCTATATATATATATATATATATATATATATATTAGATATATATATAGTAGATATATAGTATATGATAGATATAATATATAATAGCTGAAATTTCTCTCTCTCTCTCTCTCTCTCTCTCTCTCTCTCTCTCTCTCTCTCTCGCTCTCTTCTCTCTTCTCTCTCTCTCTCTCTCTCTCTTCTCTTCTCTCTCTCTCTCTCTCTCTCTCTCTCTCTCTCTCTCTCTCTCTCTCTCTCTCTCTCTCTCTCTCCTTCTCTCTCTCTCTCTCTCTCTCTCTCTCTCTCTCTCTCTCTCTCTCTCTCTCTCTCTCTCTCTCTCTCTCTCTCTCTTCTCTCTATCTCTCTCCTCCTCTCTCTCTCTCTCTCTCTCTCTATCTCTCTCTCTCTCTCTTCTCTCTCTCTCTCTCTCTCTCTCTCTCGCTCTCTCTCTCTCTCTCTCTCTCTCTCTCTCTTATCTCTCTCTCTCTCTCTCTCTCTCTCTCTCTCTCTCTCTCTCTCTCTCTCTCTCTCTCTCCTCTATCGCTCTCTCTCTCTTCTCTCTCTCTCTCTCTCTCTCTCTCTCTCTCTCTCTCTCTCTCTCTCTTCTCTCTCTCCTCTCCTCCTCTCTCTTCTCTCTCTCTCTCTCTCTCTCTCTCTCTCTCTCTCTCTTCTCTCTCTCTCTCTCTCTCTCTCTCTCTCTCTCTCCCTCTCTCTCTCTCCATCTTCTCTATCTATCTCTTCTCTCTCTCTCTTTCTCTCCTGCGTACGAAACATGCACCCGACCTGCACATGAAGTTTTAACAAACAATTATTGAACCAAATTGTTATTAATTAGTTCTGGGAATCATTCAATAATAGTTCATATAGGTTTTTAGGACATTTCAAAACGCAAAAACGGAAAAGCAAAGCACCCAAAACTGTGGAAAACGCTCTGAGCCTCGTTTTAGTTAGAAGCATAATAATCCAGTCAGTACATCAAAACGTCGAGTGCACCCCAGAGTATTATGACCGAGGCACTTTCGTTGTTCTGCATTTCTGGTTTTGTGCGGCACACTACCTGGCACCATAGCCTAATAGTTACAACAGGCCTGGCTTCCATTTGCACCATCGCGTCGCCGGCATTGCACTATGAAGCAGCCCCCTCCCCCCCCCCCAGAGCACAGACCGCAGCGACGAGCGCTCTGAGATCAGCACATCTCAGTGTCAGGTCGTGTGCTCTGTTCGACCGCTCCGATGTTGCCGTCCTTGCGTCGCACTGTCGGATTCGAAGCAGGGTTGTTCCGGGCCTGCAGATGTGGACGGGGACGAGTGGTCTTGGTCGCACCTGTAATAGGCTAATCAAGGTCATTCAAGTGGCAGGCAGTCGTCCAGTGTCCTGGATTGCCGACTTTGGGTGTAAAGCAACACCCTATGAGGGGCAATTTTTCACTCCTTTTCCTCATATTTTATGTGAATTTTTCACTTCTGCCTGACATTGTCTAATCGCACATGCCAGCCCCCTTTTTCCCTTTCTGAGGTTTTCAGATGTCGTCCAAAACCGAGCTCACTTGAAACCACCAAGCATAAACGAGGCACCACAGAACCTGGACACATATGGCAATGTCCTGCCTCACTTACATCTGCATCATGCCCATCTATGCACAGAGTAAGGGCGCCAGGTACCTCCAAGCCCAAGAGCCCGAGCGGCTCCAGCCGCTTGCACGGATTAAGTTGGGCTTGTTTACAAAATGCATCACAATCGGCACCTGCAGGCCAAATACAAGGTTTTTACACATCCCCTATTTTTTTTTTGTCTCACCACCACACCACGAAAGCAGAGCATGGTGCAAACATCAGCAAGGCCTGGTGGATAATTTTACTCCACGTCTTTTTTCCCGATGAAACTTGACCAGCAAATTGCATCCCTCCCGAAATGCAGGAGTAAAAAATTCAAGAAATGTCTTCTAAATTAAATTTACAAGATGAATATCACCATTTCAGCACTCATGTTAACAGATTTTAGGTCAAATCAGCTGATTACAAAATTTTGCCAGACGTCTTTTGCCAGTCTTTATATTTATTTAACTACTTTTGTTTTTCCTGGTCTCATGCGAGTGTGATACCACTTCATTCTTCCTTCCCTCTCGATTGTCTTTAGAGGTACGATCTGCTGCTTAAAATGTTGCCCAATTTTTCTGCAAGATGTTCCATTTGCAAACTTGTACGTATTTTATACATAAATTGGATTAAGTCGCCAGCCGCCCAAACATGTATGATATGCACCCAAAAGTGGACAATTCACAGGGAATGAAGGAGACAATATGAAGCACGGAACTCGTTTTTACCGCCATTTTTGCCAAGTTAAATCCTCGGTTAACCGTTTTCTTAGTTCAAAGCGGTGCTCAATAGTGATAAACCTAAGCCTTTCGAGTGTCTAACTCAACAGGTTACCTGACAAGGCTATCCTAATGATGCCACGCAGAGCTTTGGGACAGACCTGACGCAGTTAATACAGAAGTGTTTGATGGCGAAATTCTGCTCTCTGGAGATGTTTATCATGCACACCTCTTACTTGTTTCGCATTTTAATCTCGTAGGTTGGTGGGCATAATTAATAGTTATATTTAGGGGGTGAGTGGGATGACTCTGCCAGCAAACCATGCAAAAGGTGCTTAATTTTTGTTTTTGGGGAGCAGGAAGAAGCCAGTAAGTCTCGTGTGGACCAAGTAATTGCTTACCTGACCTGCTTTCAGCACATGATAGGTAACCAGAGTTAGCCATTTTCTGTTTGAATCCATCAATTTTTGTCATAAGACAAGTTATGTTGCCACAAGGCATGCAATGGCTCATTTTGTTCCATATTCTTGATTATTTGCCCCAAATTTCTTGAAGTGGTCCCTCATGGCAGCATTAACTAGGTGTTTTCTAAAGTTATCATGGTTTGCTGACTTGCAAATGACTGTTGTATATATGCACTATATTTTTAACACAAGGATACTCTAAGCTGCATAACAATTATAATATGAGTTCAATATTAGTATGTAGCAAATAGTCACAGCATCCCATTTAACATGTGAAGCTAACATCTCAAACTTTGTCATTAAATATGAATACACAAGCCTAAATATATGCCTTTGCTGCGGCTGAAAAGGCAAGCAGCAATACTGGCGGGGTCATCTAAAAGTTATGTGACTTTTGGAGAAGAGAGATTTTTGTGGAGCCTACCCATTATTGCCCTTGACATAGGTTTACCATGGCAATCCAAATACGTTGTTCAAAGTGATTGTGATCTTGTCTGATGTCAACAAGCATACGCAAATAAACTGAATAAAAATGCAAGTTGAAACCAGCCAAAAATCAGCTTTATCATCATTTTATCACAAGTGCTGCTGCCAACGGATAGGTGAGTTGAGATGATGTTCAACACATGGGCTACTCTAAGTTAGGTTAAGTTGGTTTAGTGCATAGCAAGTGGCAATAGGCGTTGTGCAAGAGTCAGTAACTTACAACTGCTGCTGTGATACAAACAGGTTAGACAAACAGGATGAGATGAAGTAAGGCCTCTTTAGGTTATGCATAGTTAGACTACTTTCATTGAAATCAGCATTGGTATTTTGTAAGAAACAGTGACAAAATGCTTGTTTACCTGACTCCATCTTAACAGAAGGCAGAGGTATGTCTATTGTGTTTGACTCGGTGATGGGCTGATGCGTTTGAGTCCAAGGTTTTTTCCGTGCTTTATGCTTGTTGAATTTTCTGTTGTTATTTTGTTATTGAATTCCTTTGCTTTGTGTTGTGTTAAAAGTGCTGTGGAAGGGAAGTGCAAAGTGCAACATCAAATTATTGGTCTTAACAATCTGTTATGTTCAGTACACTGTCATGAAATCACTATGCTTTAATGTTCTCTGTTTCACTTTAATGGCGTAAAATGTTAAAAAAACAAAATAGTTTTGTCAGGTTTCTAATTTATGTCCGTGCCAACTTGAAATAAATGTCTTTGTTCGCTAAAGCATAAGTCACGAACATGAGTTCCATCTTTTGTAAATTAAATTTTCACTCCCGGACGGTCTTTCTGCGATACAATTTTTCACTCCCACCTCAGTTCAAAAGCGATTCTAGCTCCCTGGTCAATCCCTATTGATCGGCCCAACGTGCATCGTATTGACGTTGGCTTTGCAATTTGCTCGCATTGGTTATCTGGGGTGAAGTCCCTACGTAGATTTCACGGTAACATTAGCTACATCGCAGTTGTCTGCGTGTTTCGCCGGCATCTCCTAACATCGGTTCTCTTCAGAGCATGGGTCCGACCTGATCTGGCATGACACATCACAGGTCATGTGCATCGATGTCCATTAATGCCTTTCTTACAATTTTTTTAAGAGCTGTTCAGTGCCGTCCTCCGCATTGTCGTTGCGCGCCCTGTTCCTTAGATGGCAGGAGGGATCTATAAAGTGTTAATTTAAATCCTTTAATCGGATTTAAACCGTCGAAATTAGTATGCCGTGTTGTTTTGAGACACATCGATCCCATACAGTCTTAAGAGAGTTTTCCAAAGCCATCTTCCAAAAAATATAGCTTTCTTAGTTTTTGAGATCTTAAGGATGCGGCCGTGCGGCCCCGCCCGTAAAGTCTCCTGCAGGGCAAGGGTTTACCCACAACAGGACAAATGCATTTCTTGCACAACCAAGATTTCGGTCGCGCATTTGAATGCCTAACCAATGGTAAAACGTGACATAACGACAAGGATAGTCACCATTGGTCGCAGATTGTCGAATTATGACCCTACAGAAGATGCTTGTTCAAAGACAAGAGCGGGCTCCGCCAACACCACCTCGGGGCGCTACGCCGCCACTGCTCTTATATCCCGCTCGGCGGTCCCGGGGCGACTTAACGGGATCGACCCAGACGAAGAGTGGCTCCAGGAGGATAGTGCCCACTCGCACACTAGTTGAAGGGGCATTTCGCTGGCCTGCGTACCGGCCTGAAGGCTGCCACGCCGCGGGCGTCTCACTCTCCCGACCTGCCGCCCCTGGGCTTCATACTGTGCGCTTACACCTCAAGGACCGAGTCCACGCGGACCAGCCGGAGAGCCTTGAAGTGCTCAACACAGCCCTCAGACTTGGGATAGGCCGCGTCGCCGTCGACAACATGGACAGATCAGTCTGCCATCTGCAGCAGGTCTGCTGCCGTGAATCCCGAGCCGCCGCGGGGCTCAACTGGAGCGTCTTCTCTGCGGTCACGGTCTGACGGGTGCGGAATCACTGATGAAGCCACTGCCGCTGATTGTGTTTCGCCACTGAGTTGGCAGCCGGATGCCAGCGCCGCCAGGACTGTGCGAGCCGGATGCCAGCACCGTCAGGGCTGTGCGAGCGATAAACTCACCCTGTCGCGGAAAACGGGGGTTATCATCCAATCATGCAATATATCCTAGGCAAACTTACAGTGGCAAGGTCACGCTCACGGAGTCTGTTGCTGAGGCCATAGATCTTGTCATACAACATTTGGTTGCAACACGGTGTTTTGCGTGTGGGCTGGGCTCCAAGATAAATGATGGCTGTCTAATCTATTCCATGATTTATTTTGTTTGGCTATTTAGTTTCATGTATTGCGTATCAAGAAAACTTAGCATTAAAAAATCAGTGTTCGGTGTCATCGCTTTGTTAAATCTATTCCGGTTGGGGGCGAGGGGATTTTCCCCGGGCTTACGGGGGTTTTTCCGACTCGGTTCAGGGCAAGGCGTTTATTTGGTTTTTTTCCTACACTCCTCTTCTACATATTGTGTCAAACCTCGGTCTTTCTTTTCTTACCTACCTCCGGAACACCTTCACCTCCGTGAAGGCTTACGCACCAAAAAACGAACCCGGCTTCCCTATCGCAATCTGCATTCTTCCTGATGTATTTCATAAATGTTTGACGGCAATACAATTCACGGAGTGATATTACTTAACAGAGTGTTACAGACTGTTAACGAATATCTTCTTGCTTGCGTCATGCAGTAATATATGAATAAAAACCTGGCTACAAGCATTATGTGTAGTTAATGGGATTCCACTGAGTGTGATCAGATGTATAAGGCGACCGTCAAAATGGAATAAATCATAGCCGGTACCCTGGGAACGACAGTTACACTGTTATAGAACGAACGCATCGTCTCCACCTCGTGTTCCCTACGGAGGACCAGGAGCTCTTGTACTGAGCGCTGGGTTCGGATCCTCCTGATTTCGACACAGGAATCCGACTCCGATTCGGTGCGGCCGTCCGCGCGCTCCCTCGCTGGCTCAGTTCTCGTCCGGATCTTTGTGGGAGGTACGGTCGGGTACGTTTTGAAGCAATGTCGTCTGTTTCTTACGATGTGTTTTCCACGTCCTATGCTACGTGAGACCCGGGTCCTGTGACAGCCACTGTTTGCTCTGCGTAGTGTCATCTTGTCGGCCGGGCCGCTGCTCCAGCTTGGCGGCAGTACTAGCCAGGATCAGCGCGCTCGCGAACATTCACAGCCTGAGCAGCCTCACGCACGGACGATAGTCACCTGTGCCATTCCAACAAACGGCTGTCTGCTGCAGTCTGCGAATTCCCTTCTAAACATATTTCTCGAGCGTCACAGGACGCTCCCTTTCAGCGACGCGCAGTTGTCTCAACGTGTTTGCAAAGATTGGTGCGCTTTCCAAATTAAAAAAGTTGTCAGCTTATTATGAGACGGAGCTCATTCCAAGACAACTGGACCAGCACATAACACGACTGAACCGACCGGTTGTGCCGTGGCTTTGCATAACCTCGTATGGCGTATGTCGCGACGTCGTGTAACGAGTGGACCGGAACATCCTCTTCAAATTTGGCGAAAGATTTATTTGAGGTGATTATGCGGCCAAAATACGATTCTGCAAGTTTAAGAGCAGTACGACACACCGATAGAGATTTAGGAACAAATGCAAACATGTGATGACGTCACGGGCTCTATTTTTAACTTCCTTTAACGAAAGTAGGTTGCAGGGTACAATGTTTCGGAAGCATTCATCGGAAAGCTAAGTTCTCACATTATTCTGAAACATATATCAATACATCATTGAAGGCGAAGTAGGTACATACAATACTGCCTTGTCCCTTGAGTTCATTTCCCCCCAAAACAATAATAATAACACGGTACAACGGATATTGTTTCAACCGATATCCACTTTCAATTAACCGACCAATTCATTTCCGGTAAGAATAAAAACCGAAGCTGATGGGATCTCTTCTAGATTGATAGGAAATCGAACTCTAACATTGTCTGATCACACACGGCGGCTCGCCATGAGCCGGCCAGCCGGTATCGGGTGACCGGACGCGATCGGCTCACCAATCTATTTCTCCATTCTCCTGGTTTTTCTTCGATGAATAAGGTTATTACTGCTCTGTTATCTAGGTGGTTTTGAAAACATTCGTTTCAACCTTGAAATTAGTCTCTTAGACATTCTTCAGGAACTTCAGGAACAATGTCTGAATGACAGGTGCGTCCTTTTTATAAGTTTGATCCGAACATTTGAATGGATGGATTTCTGGGATCAGCGCTCACGCTGAGTGTTAAGACCTTACGTGCCTGTCGTCCATCACGAGTCGCGTTGATGACAACGTTGTTCGCTCCAAGTCCTCACAGCACATCGATAACCATCGATATAGGTGAGCTGGTGCTCAGCATGAATAAAAACGAACAACAGGTCTGAAGTTATTTTACGTTTTCCAAGCTGCCCTTACGCCGGAGTAAGGTTGCCTTGTGTGCGGGCCCAGCACGCTGGAACCGCACACATGAAATTCGATAAAGCGCGCATCTTATTCGACGCTGGTTTTGAGTAAACCAGGCCGAGGCCCAAGAGAGGAACAGCGTCTAGAGCCGTATTGCCGGGAGGTCTGTGATTTGAAGACCTGCGGTTTTGCTTCTTCCCGCCAGTGTCTCCAGGGAATGTTCAACACAAAAGTTGGTAGAAATTGTTTGAAGAAGAGGAGAACAAAATGTTTGCGTGGCGCAGCGATATTAAAACGAGCGTGGTACAAACAATCCGCCATCATCCCGGACAACATTTGTTAGATTGTTGATTTGTTACGAATATGCAGAAATGCCGTCCCAAGCTGAATGCATTTGTAGAGCCACCTGACCAGTGAAGCTCATGGGAGCAAACAGAAGTTTGTGCGAAATCGCCGACAGTTTTCTCGAGAATAATTTCTCTTTAAATGGTGTGTTAGAGGTAAGGAATAAATCAAATACAGCTGGCTGGAAAAAGCACAGTTATCCACCAATTCAGGCATTGATGCAATTCCGTCAACGAATGGGTGTGTCCGAGACACAGAATCTCTGGACACATGCATGCTCCGGATCAAAGGCAGGTGGCAACGGTGGTCCGGATCGACGGCAGGTGGCAACGGTAAGGTCAGGCACGGATGTGGGAGCGCAGATTGCGTGATCATGATCCCGCGATTCGCGGCTGGTTCATGATTCAAGATTCTCGCGATGATGATTCGAAACCGCAACGTGGAACAGTTAAGCAAAACACTGTCTGTGGCTGGACAAATTTCCATCCGTTTGTGTGGAGTATTTTATTTATTTATCGATACGAATGCTCAACGGACGGGATGAGCGTGTTCCGTCAAGACTACGTGCTTTAACCGAGTGCAGTAATGATAATGGCGGCATTTATGTGCAGTTCTTTGAATACAAGAGTGCAGCACAAATCTTAAAAAATATTTTTAACTTGTTTGCCAGGTTGGCAAAGGCACTGCGCTTGTGAATGAACTGTTCGCCGTTGCATGGGGGTCTGTTGAAAATACAACGGCTCAGGAAGGGACGAAGGAAGTTAGGTGCTCTCATGAGAGGCGCGACAGAACGCTGGTCCATTTGTCATTGGCTGGCTAAGAAAGACAATCGTTTGATGGTACAAGACACAGTCCATGGCTGCCGTTTGGAAAACACTCAAGCAAGTAGCGACTTAAAGGGAATGCTCCACATTCGAAGGCATTGAGATAAGCATTAGATATGACGGAAAAAGTTTACATCTAACTGTTGGTAAGCTTTCAAGCTTAAAAAAACACTCTAAGTAGCAAAATGTCAAAGTTTATAAACATGCGCCCCACTACGTCACTGTTTGATGGTGTCATTGAATAGTTTTGTGACGACAGCAGTACCTGGCAGTACAGCATCTGGCAGCCTGACCTAAAAAAATACTTCGAAACGCATAAAAGTTGACGCCAACAAGCCATTCCTGACGCCGGCGCTGGGTTGGGCGGCGAATTAGTAAATGGCTTGTTTGTATATTTTTTGTCTTGATACTGGTCGTAAGTGAAGCTTTAGCGGGCTGGTTGACATACACAACGTAGCGATCGCCAGCTTTTAGGTCAGATTATTAGTATCAAAGCACGATATGCTTTGGAGACTGTCATGAATCTCGTATCTAAACGTGCCAAGGACTGTTGGAGATGTGAACGTTTTATTGTCGACTTATCCTTGCCTGCAATGCTGTAGTCCTGACATTGATGTTATGTGATGTGCACTTTAGTTGCTTTCTCTATTATTTGTAACTGGAAATGTGGTTGGATGCCAAAATGAACAAACCTGTAACATTGATACGAATTGATTGCCAAACATTGTTATTTCTATGGTAAATATGGTACGGTTGAATTACCAAAAATGCATTTTTTTGCTTAAGATTATTTATGCACTTACTAGAGAACCCTGATATAACCGTTGTGGTTCAACAGCATTCTCACTGTTGATAGTCCCCTTGGCGTTGTTAAATAAGTTGCTACCAGTCATGCATAAATTAAAAAAAGTGAAATGGCACTGCAAACCTGCTGACCATGCATTACTCTGGAGACATAACAAGTGCATGTAGTTATAGTTAGATTGGCAAAACGCAAGGAAATGGTAAACCTGCTGATGCACACAAGGCTCGTGATGAATATTATTAAGTGCTATCCAAGAAGCCAACAGCAATACTTCTCCACCTTTCCAAGCACCCATCATCTCACAAGTTGCAGTGACTATGACATTGATCACACAAGCAATGCTTGCCTGCATACAAAATTCATAATTTAATTTCATTCAGGAAAGGCAATTCTGCAAAGCTGTATCATGTGAGCTTATACAAAGCATGTGCGTTAAGGAGCTGCGCAGACCAGCCCCTACCGCCAAAATGGGTTGCTGTTATAATGGCATGCAATGAATTAATTGCATGCTGTAATGCTTCAATAGGCTCAGAATGTTAGCAAGATCATACTGAAGCAGCAAATTGTCGTTAGACACCCCTGCAACATAGGTGCTAGTGTTTCTTTCAGTTTACGAGCTTCACCGTCTTGTCCAGTTCAAACACGAACATAGACATAGAGGCAGGTATCGATACATCACATTTTATTTGGAGTCAGTGGACTCAAAGAATACCAAAACAATGCTCTCTTTCAGAAGTACAAACCTCGCGCGCGTACTTCCCATCACATCAAGATCAATGCAAGCCACTGGCACACACCATCAGTGATCACACCCATTTCAAGTCCTGATTCACACTCTTTTGTAAAATATGTGTGATTCCACACTTTCACAGCTCGCGACATTATCAAATTGCAGGTATTCTGACAATTCCCGCACTGGTTTCTTGTCATAACACCGCATTTCACCGTGAGCTCCCTTCTAAACAAAGTCCCAGCAGGTGTTCATGGTAATGCAGCTCAAGAGGTTGCACTGAACGCAATTTTGTCTTGAAGACTTAAGTTTGTCGTGCAATATGCGTTAATTATTCAGCAATATATATATATATATATATATATATATATAATTACTGTAATGTTTCCCCAATTCTATAATGCCTTGCTTACCCATAAACCAGCGCAAGATTCTTTGCTCCGGCGCACACGGCGCCAACCGAGCTGTCCGTAAGGAATATATGAGAAGAAAAAAAACACCAGCATGAGAAAAAAGACAGAGTTGCCGACGCGTCTTTTTTATAAAGATTGGGGAGAGCGCCATTGTTTTTTTTCTGTTTCGTATTTTTTTGCAGACAGTGGCGTTTTTTTGCAATTTTGACCTATGGCTTAGACAAAAGGAAAAACGCACAACCCGAAAAAAGGAGTACTGCACAACCCGAAAGTACTCACGCTTACATTCGCGATACGCCTTTAGTAGTGAAATCTTATTAACAGCCAATCACCTTCCTTGAATTGAATCATATATGCCGCATCATCGCTTTTGCGAACGTATCAGATGTCATGCTGTTTTTGACCATAAGCAGAAAGCAACCTGTAACATCACGGCGATCGTATGACGTTTCTATGACATCATCATTGCCGAGGTGGATTTGAAATAGTCCCTCAATAAAACTTTTGGCCACTTTTGCGGGCATGTAGCTCAGGAACCAGGGGGCTTTGGATCTTAAAAAGGGCATGGCCGTGAACTGCATCAAAACGTCCTCAAGAGGGCTATTTCAGTTCAAAACCACGCATAAAAGTGGAACATTCCCTGTAACAACATACATCCATTCGTGGTATGCTTCAAAACGACCAATGACCTCGTCAGCAAAATTATCTGTATCATCAGTGATAGTTAAACCCATTTAACAGTCACGGTGTACACTCGGTAGGAAAGGTGTTGCCCACACTGAACATGCTTCATCCAAGTACAGAACAAGTTCATCACTTTATCTTTTCTGCGTAACCTGATAGAAAACGAATGTAACTTCCTCGGCATGTGCCACAATACATAGGCTTTGGGCCTTAAGCGTGTGCCGCACTTCCTTTTGACCTTTCATGGGAAAGGCCCATGCACCGAAGTGGGGGCCACTGTTAAACGTCTGGCAGTATATAGAAATCTGTAATGCCTAGAAAATTATCAAATCGTGATGCCACGGGATATGTTTTGCAACTGCAACGACCACGTTGCCGATCTGTGAACAGATAAGTTACGAACACAGTTCACAAAATGCTCTACGGGGCGCAACACGGAGCGGTACAAATTTATCCGCTCAGTCCTGGCTTATCTGCCGTGCATATGCACGTACACTAGCGAGGACGGTTTGTATCTAATAGCACGTCAATTACTTGGACCATCTATTGTGCGCGCACTATCTTCCTACCAATAATCACGTATTTTATTTTGTGATCTACGCAGATGAACCCAACCTTTTCATTTCCATTGGTATACATAGGTTTCATTTACATGACAGCTGATAAATCCGTAAAAAGAAGCAGCGTTTAGAAAACAAATGCAAAAAATGTACCAGCGCTGAAGGGAATGCCCAGCTTCAGTCATCGACCCCAGGGAGACTCATCTCAGCTGCATTTGCATCAATGGCCATAACTGCTCGAACGTTTGAAGTAATCCCGTGATAGATGACTGCAGTGTGAATGATTGATTATAACGACTGAGTTGAACGAAACCTACGGTGCAGAACACACAACGAAGGAATTGAACCCGCTCATTTTACGTTTTCCACTAAGATGGGCCATCATCTGCAAATGAACAGCAACATAGCTTGTTGTAAACGATGGCTTTGGAACTGGTGATATATGGCTGCCCACCGTGCCGTTGAAATGTACTTGAAATGCTGTCTATGGACGTGACTCGGGATGGATGACGTCCGGTCACCCGATACGGGCTGGTCGGCTCGTGGCGTGCCGCCGTGCGTGATCCGCCAATGCTCAGATGCGACTTCCAACCAATCTAGAAGAGAACACATCGGTTTGTTTTAGGCTAAACAACTCTAAATTGGTCCTGAATTGCAAATGAATTTCAGGAAACCAGAGGAACCATGTTTTCAATAATTGAGGCCAAACCTCAAACTAGGTCAACATACGTCCTCAAAGGACCTTGAATGTAATGTTGATCTATTTCTCGGAAAAAATATAGCTGTTAAGCTTTCCGATGCACTTTTTCCAAACATGATACTTCACAAGCCGTTTCGCTAGAGCGAGTTGAAAAATAGGTAATGGCGTCAGCGGGTATTTTCAACTGCACTTAGTTCACTATCGCTTCTCCCTACGGCTCTCATAACTTGTAAAATCGGGCTTTAGTCGGACAGTTACCGTCAACTGTGAAGGCGGCGCCGTGCTGAAATGCACTTATCCGCGGTTGATTTGTCGTGGGATGACCCGAAGGGAAGAGCTTGCCATTCCATGTAAAGACGACGTGTATTCGAACTAAATGTTTTCGCTCAGGTATTCAAGGCTTCAAACTTCTCGGTCAAGCA
Organism: Pollicipes pollicipes; assembly: GCF_011947565.3. Lineage (NCBI taxonomy): Eukaryota > Metazoa > Arthropoda > Thecostraca > Pollicipedomorpha > Pollicipedidae > Pollicipes > Pollicipes pollicipes. The sequence goes on from NW_023596461.1 coordinate 4,159,388, forward strand.
GCGCCACTCAAGACAAAAATGGGGAAACAGTGTAACTGGATACATATATATATATATATATATATATATATATATATATATATATATATATATATATATATATATATATATATACATCAGTGTGTGTGTGTGTGTGTGTGTGTGTGTGTGTGTGTGTGTGTGTGTGTGTGTGTGTGTGTGTGTATGTGTGTGTGTGTGTGTGTGGTGTGTGTGTGTGTGTGTGTGTGTGTGTGTGTGTGTGTGTGTGTGTGTGTGTGTGTGTGTGTGTGTGTGTGTGTGTATGTGTGTGTGGTGTGTGTGTGTGTGTGTGTGTGTGTGTGTGTGTGTGTGTGTGTGTGTGTGTGTGTGTGTGTGTGTGTGCACATCTCTCTCTACAGTGCCAACTTGTTCCAAAAATATAGTTTAGAAATGTAGTATAAGAAGCAACGACACTCCTTGGAACATGTCTCTTGACCTTGAAACTTGAGCAGGCTTAGAGATCGCATCAAATAGTTCAGCGAAAACTTGGAAGCTGTCGTACTATCCATACCATTAACCATTCCTCTTGGGGCTTACGAATAAATGACCCTTTATGCTTCCTGAAGCGTCGTCACGTCCTGCGCTCAACAGTGCGCATTGTTAGATGAAGGCGAGCGTTATCTGTTTTCGTGTTTGCATATGCATGCATATTATCATATCATGTCATGTCCATGTCAAGCGAATTGACCAAAGCGAAGCGGATTTCTTTCTCGTCCATCCAAGTTCATGAGAAATATAAACGAAGCTACCTCATCTCCACAAAGACGACGTAAAAACGAAGTGACATCACTGTAAAGCAACAACCTGATTTGTCCTGTACAGGCATAGCCTGTGGAGACCTTACTTGCCTCCCCCGTATGGACGGACCTTTCCATCCCCACGAAGACGAGGCCATTCCTCTGAAAGACGGAGACCGTTTTTCATCTTGGATGTACGGCCTTTGGCAACACGCCGACACAATCACTGCCCCACAATGTAAAGGCAGCCTGACAATTTCGTCGCTGAAGGTGGAGTCTGCCGCTCCCGGTAGGAGGACGGAGCTGCTCATCCCTCGTAAGCCGCAGGCGTGACGCCCCAGAAGGGAAAAGCATTAGGAGGAAAAGCCTTAGGGAAAAGCCTTAGGAGGCCTAATCCCTCCACTCATTGACACTTCTTGGAAACGCTGCAGCATGCCGCGCGCCACGCTCCTGATACTGTTCGTGCCAAGTTACACGCAAGTTTTAAAAGAACTATAAAAATGGGCGTCCACGTCTTTAAAGCTCAATGGCCCATATGAGCTTTGGTTAGGTTTTGTAGCACCAACCATCGTGGCGTATGACATTTGCTAATAATATATGATCTATGGTGTTTGCACTTTTGTCTGGTTTGCACTTTTGTTTGGTCCCGGCTTACACAATGTCGTCACCACCTAATGTCAGACGTAAATCACTGGCCTAAGTTGACTATTTTAAGTTCACATTGACGGCTATTCACTGGCATAAGCTGACTTTCACTCACCTTTTATATTAGGATTTCTAGTTGCAAAGTTGTCGATTTTGTCCGTTTGTCGGCTTGGCCAAGTCACTTCTTTGCCTAATGGGGACATGCTTACCCCGCAAAAATCGTCATAGGGGACTGCTTCAAGTTTGTCCTGGAACATTTGTACACTATGCGCTCAACCGACAATTGATTCAATTTCCCATGTCTTTAGAAATAGGCTAGCTTGGCCTTTGAATGTAACTGGCCCGACGACTTATTGTCCTAGGTGAAACGGCATTAGTAAGTAACGAAGACAGTGTACAGTTTACTTCAAGCAATAATTGGTTGCCATTTGGCCGAAAATGTTGGCTAAAATCCAAAGATCATCAAAGCGTCGCTAAATTTTGTAGCAAAAATCGGAAGGACAACAAAATGTGGTGAAATTATGTAGGCCAAGCTCGAAAGATCATCAAGCCGTGGCGAAATTGTATTAACGCAACCATATTCTAGTTCAGTTACGATGACTTTTGTTCTTTCTCGATACTCCGGCAATGAACAATCGATTGCGCTACGATTTAGTGGTGAACTAATCTGTTAGAAGTATGGAGACAAGATAGCTCATGATATAAAATATCCCAGCTATGAATCCAAAGCTGCACTTATGAGATGCAGAAAGACATATTTTGTGTATTAGGGTCAAACATGCGCATATCACATTTGAGAAACTTTAATTATACTGCGAGTATGAAGTCATGACCGCTTGGCCAGAATTCGTCTCATGCGGCCATATTTGATATGGCAGCATAGCCGCATTCGAAAGAGCTGCCTCGTAGTCAAATTTAAGACTTCTGCAACTTGGAGGTGAATGCTCGACAGCGATCAGTTGGCAAATATGGAGCTGTTGCGATCCCAACGCTGATTGGTTGCCTTAGACTCAGAATCGTGGACAGCGCGGGGGCGCGCTTTTTCAAATCTTCAACCTTGGAGGACTCATGCGGAGCGGGGGGTGATTTTACGATATGGCGCGTTATTATATTAGGAATGCCACTGACAGACTGCTCTGCTGTGAGAAAGACGTTACTTGTCTGAGACATCTAGAAACGACGTGGATAAGTTGAGACTATGCGTTCCATGAACGCATCGCCCCTTGTAAGATTCGCTAGCGGCCAGTCCGCCTGCTTGCTTTGCCGGAGCTTCATGCCAAGTAATCAGGGCTATTATTGTGGTTTACAAAACTATCCGTTAGCTAGAGATCGAAACGACAGAGACGATTCACACGTCGACTGTATGGAATCTAGAATAAAAATGATGGTGATCTAACATGACCCACTGGGCAATGATCTATTTATCTCTATGTCTCCGTTCTGTCTCGAGACAGCAGGGTGGACGCATACCCACGCCTGTGCCCACTAGGCCCAACCTGCTAGGTTGATTCGGATTGCCGCTCAATGGCGATTGAAGCCAATGAAGTCATTGAACTCTCCCTAGACGTCGTGGGGAGAGGAGTAATGCGTCTAGGGAGAGGAGTGACGCCCATTGTTCACGTGTGTGTCACTGCACGCCCCGAAGTTGGCAAAGTATACGGGTGTTTGCCAAGGATGGAATAATGATCTCTCTTGACTCTGCTCTTTGCAAAGTTGACGGCTTCAGTTTTGCGATGCCCAGTTTTGGTACATGTCTGGCCTACGGCTAACATTTACTCCGCGCCCGGACAATTATTTTACAAATTTTGTGCTGGTATGTTTTTGGAAAACGAGGTTCTTATGAACTTGGTGTTCCGTTATTCTACGCTGGGCTGTTTCTGTTTTTCTGTGCAGTCTGGGTGTGACAAATTTTGCATTTGAAGAAGTCGGAATATTGTAAAATGTTTGTAACCGTGCTGATACCCGTATTTGGTAAAACGGTTACCCCCGCCCAAACCCTATCAAAATGTCCTGAAATGTTGTGCCCAATCGACAGACTGACCCGCCTGATGTGGGTACCTGCGGACTCGCCCCAGCACGTCAAGGCCTTCGTACGCGTGGTATTTGGCTATGCCGCCTTGAAGCATGCGCAGCAGATATTGGATCGAGTACGCGCGCGGGCAGCCGGCGTCGCGATAAATATCACTATGTGTCAATAGCAATTTCGGCGCGGGCGGCGCCGCCCAGCCGGCCGCAGTCCACCTATGGGCTACAATTTCGAGAAAAATTTACTGCTGGCAGCAGAACGCAGCGGTGCTGAACCCTGTCGTTACTCACGCGGGCCTGCGCCATTGTGCAGAGCAGGCACAGCTCCAGCTTAAGGCCGGGTGGATGCCGAGGTCCAGCGGCGGCAGTTGGCTGGGCATCTGAACACGAGTTTAGCCATTTTGTGCGCTACGCTGTTTTTATATAAGCTCCTGAGTCTTAGGATTTTTTGTATGAAGTACGCCATTTGTAATTCTGTATCATTTAGCAAATCACAAAAGGAATTTATTTGCCAGTAGACAAACTCAAAAACTGAAAAGCATGTGAAGTTAGCTATTCGTCTGACAGTTCAAATTTTTTTCCTATAAATTAAATGCGTTTTTAAATTAGATAGCCTATGCAGCATAGCCCTGATACTCAACGTCTGATTAAAATGCGTTGCATTTTTAATGCATTTGCATGCGTTTTTGAATGGAGAGGACCGTTGCATACGAATTTGCTAAGTTATGATACCATGTCGATAAATTGTTGTTTAATGTGAATAGGATAAGAGGATAGGACAAAAGAATAAGGTACGCACATGAATAACTTCAACCAGCTTTTTCCTGGCCTGAACTTAACCTGATCCTGGCTTTCGACAGGTGTTAATATTGCGTAATGGTTCCGACACCGAACAATTATTTTGGTGTTGGATTACCAACGGCGCACTAGCACGATGACACGGTCGGTAGCGTCCCAAAATTTTCTGAAAGCAGGAGGACTAGCAGGGTTTTCATGATTTTGTAACCGAGGTCCACGCGACGTTTTTACTGAAATAACCGAGTGTATATGGTTTAGTTTGAGTTTTTCTAATCCAATATTTAAATTTTGAGATAGCAGAGTATAGTTTTTCATCAGAAGGGATAACCGCATTCGACCGAGGTTGGTAAAGTGGACCAGGTGGTGTCGGCTAAGTCATCTCTTTGGTTATCGAACTAGCCCATGTAAATCTATAGCCTGATCAAAATGACTGTCAGGCGTTAGTTGCGACCGTGATGCCCTTTGAGGTCGAGGCCACCTATACTTCGTTATGGGCCGAAAAAGATCGACCAACAATGACAGGAAAAACGACGTTGATTTTTCGGAATCGATAGGTTGCAAGACGCATCTACATGCTCTTTTTCGTTTCAAAAGGGGCGTGTCATTCAAACAACTACTAGCACCGGTGCAAATAGCTGATCAAGATTTCACGTACCCATGCGAAAACTACGTCGAAGAGGCAGCCAATACACAAGAGATGAGTACGTCAATACGTACGTAGATGGGGCGGCACGTGGTTCACTACTCGCTTTCTGTGAAAATGTATCTTTAGCCCTACGGCGATGTGTGGGAGTCGATCTCTTTCAGCGGTTGGGAAATGCGCTTTTCGTGGCCTTCCTCGCATCTAGATATTGGTAGGCGGCAGCAACAAGCGGCTTCTATTCCAGCCACTTTTCACGTTCTTGACACTGAATGGATATGCGAAGATCTCACTTGACTAGGCATGTAACCGCACGTGATAACTGCGCAGATTGATTTAAATGCCGTTTTTGTGCCGAAAACAGGCAGAGATAGTGCACTCCAAGTTGGCAACGTGTAAAAAACACTTCCCGCCCGACCACCGGACGATGCTGGTGCAGTCCGCCCGGAGGCTTTGTGTGCTGAAGGAGTGCTGGAGCCTGTTCGAACCTCAGGCGCCATGACTGGATGAAGAACAGCTAACAAGCCGAGTCGAGACTTGTTCGCGATCAGGATCGGGTGGCCCAAGTTTCAAACTGCACTTAGCACCCTTAACAATCTGATATAATCAGCCGCTGGCACTTGAGTCCTGGGCAGGTTCTGCACGCCGACATGGGCGACAGAACGTCAGCCGGCCTATATTGAGGAATCTTGTGAAAACTCCTATCGATATGACTGGTGCCGGCTTCCGTTGTCGTAATTCCTCCAGAAACGATGCAGTTAAACGTGTCTTCAACAATGTCTACCGCCCGTCGGCAGCGCTTTTGTTTCTTTTGTAAACCGTGCGCTGTTTGTAGACAGGCGAACGGGGCCTCGTTGCCATGGCCAAGATGACGACACTCACGTTTTCCACACAGCGATTGAGCGCTATGTTTTTTAAAAATGTGTAGATACTTGTGAAAACAAAACGTCAGCCTACACACAAAACAAAATGATCAAAAATAACATATCTTTTATTGAGATCACAAGATCAATGCTGTAGAGCTGTGACACCGGGGTTGTCTGTAAGGCGAACGTGCGTGACACTCTCTCCATCATCCTGCCGCAGCACCCCCAGGTTAAGTACACGGATGATTTTACGGATCCTGGCTTTCATCTCCATGTCCAGTTTCACTCGCCAGCCTCCCGAATGTCCTACCTTATTGGTAAAACTCGACATATTCTCTTTTGGTCGGTGCTGGGAAGTGCAGCGCGGGCTCATCTCTCCAGCCAGCTGCACATAGCAGCTCACGTGGGTACGAGTTTCCTCGCTTCGGTCCTACGTCAGGGAGAACATGCTTTCCTGGTGATGTATGAAACCCCGCATTTCCCGGCTTTTCAGTGTCAGATGGGCGTAATTTGATTGGTCGTTCATCACGGTATCTTTGGCCGGTCTGCTGGACATTGGTCCTCGGGATAAGGTCGGCCGCAGGTTATTACGCCTTTGTGATTCCCAAAAGATTGTTGTGCCTTAGCTCGCCCTCTGCGCTTGAGTCCCTCTTCCTGATACGCTTTCCTGACACTTGACTGCAATATGCAACAAAAAAACTTTGCTAGTAGGCGTTGCGATACGTCAACTCTTCCCTCAATGCCTTCACCACCCTCGTCTGGCTCCTTACGTCATGCTCACTGGCCTGCGACCTTCTCCGGTGCGTCGAACATGCCTTCTGATCTCCAGATTTTTTAATTAAGACAATTCAACCGCCAGAGTTGCCTTGCGCATGTTTCGAGACAGTATCGCGCACCACATGTTCGTGAAAGAACGCCCTTTTCCTACTTCAAACCTGAAAAATAGATGAGGGAGGCTTGTTTTGTATACAGATTGCCCAGAGCTTATTTGCGGTAACTCATGACAATAACTGTGATCCCAGCATCCATTCAGCCTTGGTTTCAGGGTTCAAATTTTTCCAAAAAAGGGAACTCACCCGTTATAAGGCAAAGACAACAGCACTGATTATATCGTTTTGAAAGGGGAGGGGGTCGTCATGGGGATCGTCGAGGGGGTTTGACATGCAGTCGTCATTTTGCGCCCAGTCAGCAGTAAACAGATACTGGAACATATATGTTGTACTCCGAAAAAGGTGCATTCCGATAATGATTTGTTACGGCTCGTCAGCACCGTAAACAATCTGAGAACACTGGACTTGGACGCAAAGCGTAGTCATACATCTCTATCAAATGCATCAGCAATGGCAAATGCGTGCCGTTCATCACTTCGGCGGTACAGTGATCTGCAGAACGCGTTACTGTGGTGGCCTGCAGCTGTTCAAGGAGCTCGCATGGTCGACAAAAGCCTTATTCGAAAATCCTTGAGCTACTAGATAAGCCACATTGTAGTATGGTCGAGAAAGCCCAACTACATTAGTCGCAACGGCTAATCTAGTTGTAAAGATACCCTATCTCATAAAGAATCCATGGATCGACCGTTGCTATGGCATAGTACCAAGAAGCATCCCTGTAATGACACGGCGCTTCGAGGTTTGGTGCATGAGGATGAACGTCTGCTATCAGACGATGCATTACGTTATCTTCCCTAGTCATGACAAATTTGGCCTGAAGATCAAGACCCTTGGCAGGACGTCGATTCAGAATTCACGATATCTAACGCCCCGCTGGCAGCATAAAAGCACGCGCTGGAACGAAGCGCAGAACCGCTTAGCCATTGCGAGGCTCGACGAAATTACTCACCTGATTATGCGGGAGCATGGGTCCGCCAGCTGAGAATTAAAGTCAGCTTTGGTGGTCCAGCATAGCAACCATTGTGCTGTAGCGATGTGATTAATTTATGACACTCACTGCCAGCCGGGGTGTTCTTCATTGCCCCCACCCGGTTACAGATAAATGCGTGGATGATGGACGTCCTTGTTGTGAATGTTCGTGCCTGGTTCCTCAGTAATTCAGCCGTGCATTGGCTAGTCACCAGGCCGCTGTACAGCTTGACAGCATGTTAAGTGGATTTTGCTGAAAATCTGGATTCGCTTCTAGAATGCGAATTAAGGGCTTAGGATGCCAAGGGCCCAGCGTGTTCACCACCACACCAGGAAATTCAGCCAGCCTGTCGCATTTCGGCTGGTCAAGATGTTCTGTGCGTAGCGTTGACTTACTTTACAACGGATATGTACGCCATGTTCCCTAGCCGGGAATTTTCTTGCATCATTGTTCCTCAGCGACTTCCACATGGATGGGCCTAAATTGTCTGGCAACTGCGCAACTTGGTGGTGCTATTCCTGGCAAACGAATCAAATTTTCCGCATGATCTAGCGGACAACATCGCCAAACTCTGAAGCGGCCGGGCAGCTCCTGTTCATCGGAACGGGAATTACTATTACTAAAATACCCGAATTACTCGGGGTACAGGACAACAAGATGCAGCTTATCAACGAGAGAATACATCACTTATATGCCCAGGGATGTCGCCTACAATAATCGGTCATACGGAGGTCCATGGCTGTCAAACGCTGTTATATTGAAGCAGTTCTGACGTCACAAGACCACGGGCCTGCCATTGGTCTAAAAGCTGAATTTCAGTCCACCTTAAATATACGGACACTGCCTAGACGGCCGCTCAAACCAATGTTTACCTTCACAAACAGATCGAACATTTACAATGAAAGACATTTGTAACGTATTTAAATCTGGTGGTAAGCCCGCTAAGATACAGTGTTAAAGGAAATGGACAGAGCTAATGTTTGCATTTTAATAAGGGTACGTCGCAGACTACGCTAGACTACCACAGAAGGCTAGGCAAGGCTAAGGCTTCCCGCGTCTTCCGAAAAGAGGCGCCCTGTATCTAAAACGTTAGAACGCAGCGTGTTAAGTTTACTTGGACCAACAACCCCACAAACAAGTGCGACCAAACGGCATATGGTAAAAATGGTGCCACACTTGAGCTGAGATGGATGACTGGACTAAGCTGAGATGAATTAAGATTGAAGGATGACGTGCTTAACCGAAAGTGCATTGGACCTCGGTGGTCCGCTGGATCGCATACTCTTCCCGGGCGCCGTAGCTTGCGGCTTGACAGCCACGAAGCCAGCTGGTACGAAGCGGCTCTGCCTCGTGCCAAAAAAGACGCAGATCTCCTTCAAGTCGGCGGTAGGCATTACCTTGACCACGGTCTTCACGGTGGGCGGCACCCCGACACGGTCTGCGCGGTGGGGCAGAACCGGTCGACACGGACGCGGACCTCCCTGTCAGTCCTCGTGACGGTGAGGCGGGGCGGGGGGGGGGGGGCTGACCCATCTAGAGGCGTCGATATGCACGAGGGCGCAGCACCCAAAACCCGCGTCGGACAGCCGATACTCTCTGGTCGGCTGAGCCTGTCGGCCGCTGGTACGGCACCGGGCTTCAGGATGATGCGGCGCGGGTAACCTTCGCTGAGAGGGAAGCGCCACGAACTGTTTATACCGGAGACGCGGCTGGGTGCTGGACGAAGCGCGATGCTGTGGAGTCGTTGGGGTCTTTGAACGCAGCACAGAAGCAGGCGGGGTTCCCTTCACAAGCATCGGTTTGGCGCCGAAGCCGTGTGTCGGCAGGGGCACATGCGGGCAGCCCTGGACGCCCGGCGCGCGAGATTCATACCCGGGATTGAACAGGACATGCAGCAGTGTCCACTCGGAGGGCTGCAGTAATGGCATTCTTGGTATCATTAATGACATTCTGCAGTCTTGGTATCAGCTGCAGTAATGAACTCCATTCAATTGAATTGGCTGCCCCATTCTTGCTGGAGCATGCAGCGCTCGCAGATACAGGCTGGCTTTTTCAAGTTACGTCTCTTCTCCCCTTTGCTGTTGCAGCGGCAACATATGACCCTTCCGACTGTAGGGATGCCAGTTCAGCTGCCTTGTAGGCACGACTCGTTCTTCACCCGGTGGTCTGCGTGTGAACTGGCGACGCACGGGACAGCTGGAGTAAATGTGCTGGTGACGCACGGGACAGCTGGAGTAACTGTGCTGGTGAAGCACGGGGCAGCTGGAGTTTGCTTCGCTTCGAAACCATGAAATCATGTCCACATACCAAGTCTTTGAAGGGGTTTGTATGTCAATGTGTCTCAAGACCTTGGGTTGAAATGCATTATTCACGTGTCTGACGTAGCTACCTACCTATAACGTGATTGGTACAAGTCATTTGCTGCTTGTCACTCATAGGCGTACTCTGGTCATACTGTATATATATATATATATATATATATATATATATATATATATATGCGTAATTCCTTGAATGTATTCAACAGCAAGTGAATATGGATAGAAACTAGCAAGTAAGGCCTGTCGGCCTTTGGCCGAATCCGTATTCAACCCTCTTTGACCCTAATAGCTCCCCTACACGCGCCACCCGCTGACCTCACCGGCACGAAACTCATCATGGCACGTCGTCTCTCGCCACTGCTGCTCTTTCTCCTGATCCATCCTCTAGCTGCAGTGCGGCTGCTCCTCCTGTCCCTCTGCATGCGCCGTCCTCCCTCTGTGGGACGACTCTTACACCAGATTCTCTTTCGACCCTTCCGCCCACACCGAAAGAAGGAACGGAAAGTGAATGGAATACCGCTGACCGTTGGCGATCACAGCGCGGCGACTTCACTTACTGCTCCCGGACCAGGCGAGTGCTAGGGAGATGAATAGGCATGTGCGTTTGCCAGTGTTTGTACTTGAATTACTCGGCGGCGGCGACTGGGCGATCGTACCAGTGGCATTTCGGCGTCGCGAAAAAGCGATATTGTAGTCCTTTAGGTAGACTTGCCATTTAAAGGAAAAAAGCGCATATAGAAATTAAAACATGGGTGGTGATTGCAGCCAATAAATGGATGCATGCCGTGATCTAAGTTTCGCCGCCATTGTGGCGACGGTTTCGACGACAGCGTGTTGCACTTGGCCCCGTCCTTCCAAATCCCGATATGTCCGGCTTGCACGTCAGTTGTCGGCGCAACGGTGCGTAGCACATCCTCGTGTTGAGCACGTGAAATGTAGCCGGTACACGGGTCGACGTTTTGAAATTGGATTCGCGTCTCCGTCGGCTGGGGTCGCCGAGCGGCGGCGTAAAACGTGACAAACGCCCGAAAACGGGAAAATCTGTCTTCACCGCCACTGTGCACGTGACACGTGACAAGTGGCACATGCAGCGTCACACGTGACATCACGCCATTCCCTGTTGAATTGTTTGTCGAAAGGTTTCGATTTCCCGTCGCTCCGACGCGCGGTTGCATAGATGAGCCGATAGTTCCAAGAGGCCGCTCGCCGGTTTTTATCGGGGTTGCTTTTTCGCGCCGCTCGTGCAAAACCAGTAGCCTAACTTTGTCCTGCCAACTCCTTCATATGGTAGGCCATTCTGCAAACGTTTGTCAAATTTTACTCATGGCAGCACCTGGATTTGGAAAAAGAACAATAGTCTGAAATATATAGCCACTTGGATAGTACAGGGTGACCCAGATGGAAGTTGACACGCGTTCCCCTCAATAGCGGAAAGTGTATCTGCCACACAATCACAATCACCTGCACAATCGTAACTGCGATGGTATTTGCCTGCCAGTTGAATGGAAAACGTCGTCAGCGACAGCGGCAGTCGTCATTGGTTCCACATCCGCCAAATCATAAGGCGACAACGTAAGGCGCTCTAGATGGGTCCGCCGGCGGTCCGGCGGCGCGCCAGCTGAGTCCGCTGCAGACGGCCGATTGTCCGGTCGATTGTTCACGGTGATACGCCTACCTTGGAATCGGCGGAATATTTTGTTTTGTTTTAAATTTTGAGGTGTGAATTAAAGGTCTCTTAATCCGACATCATTTTCTGCAGAAATACGCTCATTCCCCGGAACAATGAGGAAATGTCCTTAGGACAAACCACGTGTACGAGAATGAAACATTGGCTCCGCTAGGAATTAAATGTGGGGAATCGACATTTTTAATTAAACCTGCCGGAAAATATGGAAGGCGTGCCCCCTCCCCCACGCCCTACATGTAGCTGAGGCCATGCGTCTGGCCAGCTGACTGTGTCTCAGCTGAGAGGTGAACTGAAAAGAACTTGCCCGAGCATCAGCACAGGTGCATGCATGGATGCATTCGTGGATGTATATATCTTAGACTGTTACTTTCATGATCAATTTTGTACGGACCTATGCCCGTTGTATTGGTGTAGCACCTGAATCGCCAGAAGTGCGCAATGCCCCGTATGCGAGCGGCAGAGGTTTCATTTTCTGCTCCCTCTAAACCTCTCGAGAACTGTCCGTAAGCTTGCCAGAGTACGCGTGCTACAGTGGGCCTATCCCGATTTTCGGACCCAGCTGATCCGAAACAGCTCCGGTGGCACAGAGCGAGGCCGTGCGCTGGTGACGAGTAATCGGACCCGAGCCTCCATAAGAGGCGAGAGAGAGCGCCGCAAGCCCCGTGGTGCGATCATGCGCGGCGCTTACCCCGTGACCCGGAGACTCTCCAGTCACTGCCGCCTCCCGGACAGCAGTCGATCGAGGAAAAGCCTGCCTGCCTGAGAAGTCAGGTTTGTGGCAAAGACGTCCCACCTGCATTGGCACACGCGTCACTCAGCTGCGACCACCACGCTGGTCTGGGGCGGGGGGGGGGGCAGATCAGCGTGTACGATACGGGGGGGGGGGGGGCGTCAGATGGCGCCCGCCGCCGCCCAGCCGCTGTCAGGTGGCGTCCCTGTCGCGTCGTCGCCGCCGTCGCCGCCGCGTCACCGACCGGCGCGTCGATTGACGCTGCGCGGCGTCGGCGCCGACGCTGACGCCGACGCCAGCCAGTGTCGGCGCAGAGGCGGCGCGTGCGGGAGGTGTGGGGAGCGCGCGCGCGGCGGTCGGAGTCAGCCTGTACCAACGCCAGCGGTACGGGGCGACTGTCGGCCGCCGCCGACTCGTCGCCGGCTGTGGCGTCTCCTGATATTAGACGGTGAGCTGACTGTCCTGGTCTCGGCCCGTGCCTCCCGGGCCCCGAGGCTGACGCGGCCCGGACGTACGGCCGGCGCCGCCCGATGAAACTAGGTCAGCCTTAGCACTGGGGTCTGCACTATACGGATCCATAAACCAAATGTCCTGACGCATGCATTGCTTTGTGCGATCATGCTATTGTGCTTTACGGCTGCACAACACGTCATGTGTAATTTGCTTTTTGTCGTCAAATTGGGGCACACGATATCAAGATACCTACTGATATAGCGCACGATGCGATGCGGTCTTGGAGGGCGAGACAGACTGCTGCGGGTGGAAAGGACACCTGACGCCCGCGGTTACGAAAAGCTGAAGGGCAAACTCACATTACAACGACTGAAAACTACGTCGATATTTTACAACGAACCCAATCAGTAGGCTTCCAAAAACATTCGATAAACAGTGATAAACTCTCTAGAGAACGGGAGGCGTCCAAGGGTATACTTGACATCGGTTTATCTTAAACAGCCGTAGCGGGAGAAACTCGCTGACACATGTCGATGATCTCCGCCGATGAGTCTCGCATCAGGTCGTCGGCAAAACGCTGGCCAGGCTGCGAGGCCACCGAACTCTTAGCTCCGGGCATCTCTCCGCGGCTAAGAGTAAGATTTATACATATCGGCAACGAATAAGATTTATTCGTTGCCGATATGTTCACTGCTTAAGTCCTGGTCCGTCGCGGTATACACTGTTATGCCCCTCTCCAGTATCTTTTTGGCCTCCAATTACAATAGGGAATCTCTCTGAAATATATGGACTCCAGCCCAAACTCCGGACATGCGGGAAACAAACCGATCTCATCCAAGGAGGGGTAGTTACTGCACATAGCATGATGTGCAAGCTGCGTTAGAGATTGACTGCTACTCTCATTGCATGTGAATAATGCAGCCCTCGAGGCCTTTGATGGTGCTGTAATTGTGTTTCCAACGGGCGACCGATGTAAGTAACATACGGGCATTGCTGGATTCCAACAATCACCGGCCGTCATACCGATGTGCACGTTCAGGAGGCCCTTTTGTTATACGGTGAAACGTGCTTTAGTGGAGTCCGTGACAGTACATAACAACCTATCATCGCGTCGCCTTGCGCGGTGTCATTACAACGCTGGGTGTTTATGTTTTCTGAGGTCTGATAAATTGTGCTGACGACGTTGCGTCATCTCAAATGGCAGTCAAAACGCTCTGACAACATGCGTTTCCATTATAGCTTCCAGCTGTAAATGACTGCTGTAAATTGCAACTGTGAACATAAGCTTAATCGGCTGGAATAACGTGTGTTCTCTACTGAAGCAGAAATATCAGGTAGATGCCAACGTAATGGGACTGCACGAGTCATGGGACTGACAAGTGCATTTTAACTCATTGTATAGAAGCTCAAAAGGGGAGCAAGACCACCCGACCAACACAGTGCGTAAATTTATTCTGATCAGATTTGATTTAGTGTATTACAAATTTATTCTGATCAGATTTGTGTGCTGAAACTTGGAAACGTTAAGTTTTGTTCTCTACCCATTGACTAAATTCGTCTGTTGTACGCCCCACCCATTGAAAATTATTGCAGTCCTATGTCACTTCCCGTTAATTTCGTTTGACGTAGCCACAGGCTCAAAGTAGTCTTCGGTGTCTACTAAATTCTATCTGCAGTCGATATTTTGGCCGAGTGAAAAAATCGCCCTGATGAGGATGGGTTGGCTGCCACGGCCTTGGGCCAAGTTAGAAGTCGCTGCTGGGGACAGGTCTGTCGTCACGGCGTTGAGCCAGGTTCAAAATCACTGGCGGGGAGTCGGTCGCCACCTCTTGGCGCCAGGTCATAGGTCACTGACGGGAAGCAGTCGGTCTCCACTGCTTGGCGCCAGGTCAGAGGTCACTGGCGGGAAGCATTCGGTCGCCACCGCTTGGCACCAGGTTAGAGATCACTGACAGGAAGGGGTCGGTCGCCAGCACTTGGTTTTAGGTGAGAAGTCAATGACGGGAAGGGGTTTGCCACGACCCGAAATTAAGCGTGTAATCAAGGGCTACCATTCCGTGACAGCCGGCACTGTTGGACCGTGCTGCTCCAAAACGATACATCGATTTTTATGATGAAAGATGCACGTGACCTCGCGGTTGCCTGCGGCTGACCTTTCGTCTGGCGCGGTCGGTGGGCACGCACGCCTCCAGAGCTGATCACGCCGGCACGGCTGGCCCCGTGACTGCCAAGGATAAGCCGGGCATTGTCAGACTCATGTCAGTTGAGGTTGCCGCGCGTCTCGTCCAGCAGAAGCGCTGTTATGCAAGCAAATCTGTGTCACCGACCGTTACCGTTTCGTTACTTAGGAGCTGGCTGAATACTCGCCCTGATTCGCCACTTTTCCTAGTGCGGACTGATGAGGGGCGTCCTTTTGCCGTTTCCAAGCTAAGATAGAGCCCAGCGGAAGAAACCGGCGGATTGGTCTCAACGAGAATTCGCGATTGGTAATAAGTTTTTTGCTGCTAGGTTTATAGCCTCGCTTTGCCAGGTCAAAGATGAAATATTCCTGAAAATCCTACCGTTTCAGCTTTGCATGCTGATATATATGATATGCTGAAACCATGCCCCGTGGTGACGTGGAATTTAATAGGTGTGTGTCGTGTTTAATTTTCAATTGAGCAAACATTCGTGGTGTAAGGCTCCGTGAACAGCATCGGCCCGGCGCGTACGGCCGCAAAATCGCCGGTTGCCGTCCGCCGCGCGGGCGGTCCGTGGATGGCCTTGCGGAGCTCCTCAAAAACTTTCGCTTCTCAGAAGCCAGAAATGCAAGGGACGCGTTTTCGTTGTCATATCACGCGCAATGGGTAACGCGGAGGCTACCGAAGACTTGACGCCATTTTAGGACATGCCGGGGGGGTATTGTCAGTAGGCTTAAGGAGGGGGGGGGGGGTTGTGTTGACCCCCCATCACGATGAGAGTTACAAATGAAATATTAGAACATCTGACAACGTCGGCAACAAAATGTTTCTGTCTGGGGTCCAATGGGAGTGGGTGAGGACCGAAAAAAGAAAACTCGAAACTTTGAACCCACCTGAGACGCCATCTGAACCCACCTAACCCACCCGAGGAGACGCCGCTGGCACCAGGCACCAATGCCCCGTCCGCACGGTATTGCAACTGGCACCAGCAGTTGCGCTGTACCAGCGGGGCGGAGCTCTGTATTCCCTGCTGTCGAGCGGCGATGGCGGCTGGGCGGACTGCGGCGCAGACGGCGAGGTCCGTCGCTCAGCTCCAGTGGGGTCCGTCGCTGGCACCTCCACGGAGGGGCGCACACCTGGCACCGTCCCTCGCCGCTGCTCGACTCGGCTCGAGCTGGAACAGCGGCCGACAGACAAGGGTCTCGGGCACTCCGCCGACGCGCACCCGTGATCGACGTCTCCAGTCGGGGAGTGCCTGTGCCTCCAGCAGCCGGTACCTCCAGCAGGAGAGTGCCAGGCGCAGATCTGTCACCATCATCTGACGACGGCGTACGCTGGACTCGTACCTGTGACACGCATGCCCAGCCGGCGAGCCCCGAAAGAGATCTGTATACGACGTCTCTGACCAGAGAGCGTCACGTAGGCCCAGTCACAGGTCGCCAGGCACAGGATCCCGGAGCGGTGTGGGCCAGAGACGTGTGTGTGTGTGAACGGAGACGGGCCGGGGTATGAGCTGTTCACTCGCTGATCTACAGCGTGCAGGCGCGGTGTGTTCCTGCCCGGACCCGAGTGTGTCGGCTCGAAATCCTGCACTCCGCCAGCGGCAGCTGTAGACCGTCTCCGGCCGTGTCTGACCAGGACGGCAGAGCGGCACTCCAGCTTCGTCTCCCAGGCAACGGCACAATAAGATGGCGCTGAAGGTCCCGACGAGGCGAGAGGGGTTGGGCCGGGAGGCGGCAACTGCTCGGACTCGTCCTGGGAGTGCGACTGAGCCGGTCCCAAGGACGAGCCGGGTTTAGCCCAATCCCGCGGAGCTGAGTCGGACGTGTCGACGGAGGGGACGGAGATGTCAGCCGCGTCGGCCGTGGATATTTGTCGTTAAGCTGTCGCCAGGTCGGCGGCCCGTCGCTCTGTACGGCGAAGCGGGGGGGAGGAGATGGGGTGAGAGGGGGGGGGGGGCAACGGCGCCCTGAGCCGCGGCCGTCGTCTCAGCCCCGAGAGCGAGCGTCACTGATGGCCGTGGGCGTGGGAGAGGGGACGGCGGAGCCAAGAGCACAGCCAGTCCTTAAAAAGGGGGGGGGGGTAGGGGGCATTGGGGTGAGGAAGGGCTGGCTACTGGTCAAGGGGCTTCCTAAAGGAATCGGATATGGCTCCTTTGACTTTTAAGAAGCCCAAGCTGTTTCGTTATCTTTATTTTTTTCCTTTTTAACCGAAGCCGAAGCGACAAGTCACCTTGGCGCGACGCATTTAGACGTGCGTATTTAGACGTCACTAAGATGACAAAGCCAGGCATTAAAAGGCTGCACCGAAAAAAGCTCTGGTCCTATTTGCTTTGTAATGGTTTACTGAGCTCTTTTGCGGCAATGCTCAAAACCGCTCTATTTAGCTATTTCACCAGTCGATTCCAAAAAAGGATGGACGTCCTCATAAAAGATGTGTTTGTTATGTTAATATAACCTGCTGACCAGTGTTAACCAATTCATTTCCCTTATCTTTCACGGGCAGGGGCCTCGTAGAAAGAACACTATGGGACACATTACCTCCCTAATGCAGTGGCCGAAGGGTATCTCCATCCCAGGCCGGGATACCCAGCGGCTGTCATTCTAACAACAGGGCGGACCATGACTCCTGATCGATCCGGAGGCCCTCAGGGCGATGCATCATGCATCGGCTCCTTCCCGGACGTGGGAGGCCCTCTGATCGGAGTGGCTGGTCCCATATAGACGAAGGGGCCCTCATTGGCGCAGAGCTATTCCTTACCAGCGCAGGGGGGCCAATGAAACAGGCCGTGGTCTCCAGTTCGGCTCATCGGACCACGGGTTGAAATGAAGTGGAGCCCATCCCCCCCCCCTTCATATGGTACTGGGTACCTGGCTCACACAGGGCCCTTCCATTATCTTATTTGGACTCCTTTGCTATAAGTTTTCAGGCCTAATGTTAGTTCAGAGGACCCCGTCCAACGCAAAAGGCCCTATTAACATCCGGGGTCCCATCCCTGGCCCTGTTGGACAAATGTGCCCCTAGCCCACCCGAGACCTCTTGCCACCACATGATCCTTGTTAGGTGCTGTGGGCTCCGGACCCACACTTGGGCTGTCACTATTTCAGGAGTCCGACCAATGAAATTGTCGGGCTCAGCTTCGCCCCCCCCCCCCCCATGTGAAATGGAACCCCATGAATTAGACCGACGAGGGGCCGGCTGTTCGGTGTTGGTGGTCTTTGACCGAAATGGATATCCGCGTTTGTATGCAAATGCTCTGCCATGTAGCATTTATTCTGTATCATTTAAACGCATCGATTGTGCTCTCCCACGGTCGCTACTGCCGGGAATTTTATGAAGGGGGGGGGGGGAACAGCACGACTGTTCCAAATCGCAGAAAGCGTTTAACTTCGCAACTGGGGCGATCCTCGGATGACGGTAAGTTTGACTATTTGTCGAATGTTCCACGACGTTTTAATTGGCTTAGTGCCCAAAAGTGCATTGATTTATTCGATCCATGCCTCTTACACGTAGTATTGACCAGCGAGGAGGCAGAGATTTTCCCTTCCTAGCTCTCCTACAATCACCACGCCACGTACAATCATCAACCAAACGCCGCACGCAATACGCGTCGGCGTGGTCAATTATCTCTCTCTCGCCCCAAGAACAATAACCAGGAACAATCATGTAAAGTAAGCATATGCATACCCAGTGACACACATGTGCAACTAGCGTGTTATCAGTAACGACATTGTGGACTTCGCGTACAGTGCATTAATTATCCCAGTGGACCCGCGACCGGCCCATGAGGCCCTCAGTCTGATATGTGAGGGCCCGGCCATGCGGAACGGTGTCCCTTAACACAGCCTCCGGCTAGTCCTTGCGGCCCTCCAAAGGGGCTCTGTATCGTCTTTCCCAAGAGGGAAGCGGCACGATGCCCCTCTACTCCTCCCCTGCCTGCGCCCCCGGGCGGAGCGCTGATCCGCCACTGCCGTCTCGGTCGCCGGGTAGCCTCGCTGGTGCCGGGGAGGGGATGGGCAGGGGTTCGTTAAAGCCCTGATCCGCCGCCGTCGGCGCCTGGGAGAGTTGCTGGTCGCGGCGTGGCGGAGGGGGGGGGGGGGGGGAGGGAGGGTCGAACCCTGATCCCCGGCCATCGTCTCCGCCGCCCGGCAGCGTCGCTGGTGGCGGCGCTCCGGTGATTGGCGTGGCGCCCAGCGTGGCCGGGGCACGTTCCGTCGATCGGTCGACGGAACGAGAACTGACGGGCGGTAAGCGGCAGGCCAGACTGACGGCCGGTAAGGGGCAGACCAGACTGACGGCCGGTAAGCGGCAGACCAGAATGACAGCCCGTACACGGCAGACCAGACTGACGGCCGGTAAGCAGCAGACCACACTGACGGCCGGTAAGCGGCAGACCAGACTGATGACCGGCAAGCAGCAGGCAGGCGCGCCACCCTGAAGAAAATAGAGCCGATGAAGCGGCCGGGACCGCGCCGGCTGCGGAAAATTGGGACCGCCTGTCCGACCGGGGACGGGCGTGGCGAGATTGACGTTGTATAATCAAATGAAATATGATGGGAAAAGGTTTGACAAACCGGGACAGAAACGAAATGTGACAATTTTGGGGAGCTCATGGTCCTTCATTTGTGCGCGTGGGCTCCTTTTAATAAAACAGCTGAAACTTTTTGATTGGATGGAGTTCTGGGGTCAGGGCTCATGCTAAGCCGAGCTTGTTGCACGATCCTTAAACCCACCGCCCAATCGTGACATTCAAGTTCAACGGCAGAATTCTGTGGCGGAAGTTTAACGTGCAATAGTAATTGACGCGCGCCGACCCATGGGAGGCAGGAGCTCTAACCAATTCAGGCACGTGGCCAGCAAACCGATACTGGGTTCTGAGCAATTACGGTATGGAAACCGCGTTCGGCAGTTGAATCTTATACTGAGTACATACACTTCCATCCCTGATCATTCATAGCATTCGCATCGCAAGCATGTCTGTGAATAATTCAGAGATTTGATCTTTTAAATTTCCGCTGTGATTCGTCTCTGCCTTCAGTGGGCTCCAGCGGGTGATGAAACAGGTCGTCCGGTGCGGCGCCTCAGCCAGAGGAAACTGCAAGCCGGGAGCACTCGGTGCGCCCGTATTGCCATCGGACGATTCATTCGAATATGGTATTGGACGGAAAGGTCCCCTGAAAAGCCACGCGGCTCTTCACTCAGGGTGGCGGTCCCGCCTGAATTCTCGTCTTCCGTGTTGCGCCATTTGTAAGCCGAAGCAGCATGGGGCTCTTCCGATCGGTGCAGGCACAATTTCACTGTCATTGCTGTGACATTGCTGGTCGTTGGCATCTTGGCAATCATCTATTTTGATGATGGTTCACTGTCAGTCAACATAGGGCCCTAGACCGTGTGGCTCTCAGCCACGATGACTCATGTAATCGGGTGCAATCCCGGTGTGCCTGTGAATTGTTTGGCTTGTAATGACCGAAGTGCGTTGGGGCCACTAGCCCGATCCTCAAGCTGGTCACGATTTTAAGCGAGAACGGCATGAGGTGTGAGTTGTCAGGTATGTGGTTCGGTGCCAATTTTGACTTTTATATTTCGTCTAGAATAAAAAACATGGTCACCTGATGAGCCTGGCAACACGAAGGCCGCCTCGGGTTACGCGTTGGGGATATTCATGTTTTTTTTATCTTCGGCAGGACAACCACTGCAACACGTTGTCGTTTGTACAAGATCATTTCTCCATTCGTTCCATAGATCAAGCGCTTCAACCGGGGCAGGGGGGGGGGGAGGGGGGGGGGGGGGTTCGGCAATTCCTTCAGAGGTATACGTGAGTCCCACGGGAATTGCGACGTGAGATTTTGTTTGAGTCATGAGATAATCATCTAGGTAGAGCTGGGTGCCGTCTGGAAGATGATGTTGCCGGACGTACTGGCATGCATCATATTCACTGGGCTGACAATGTATGCTGCAGTGGCCAAAAACAGGGCAGAGTTTTTACTGACTTGGGCTCAGGCAAGAGGGCGTAGATGGCATTCAGGCAAGAGGGCGCTTCGAAATACCGGAAGTTTAATTTTGTGATTCGATTCGTGTTCCCTGAGCCCAATCACTGCGTAGAAAACTTCGCTGGACCTGAGAATACCTATCCATATCTTACTTCAATGTTGTTATCTTGTTTGGCTCGGGGGATTACTTTCCGATCCAGTCTCAGTGGGAAATGGAGCTGAAAAGGTTGGTAAATAGTGATTTAAAAGCTTCGGAGATACAACCGTCCCATTTCAATGACATCTCTCCAGCATGTGTATGAAGCGGTGTGCCGCGTGAATACGTGATGGCACCAGGAAATTTGGTGAAAATAATTATCCGAGGAATATCAGATGCAAGCATGCATTTTCCTATGTATTTTCTGCCCGCACGGAATGTGCTAACAATGTTTTGGCCACTTGAAACCTCACTTGTGCTTCCCACTCCTAGTTGTATCAGACTAACTATGCGTCCGGTCTGGTCCGAAATAACAGTTGTATCGAGATAACAATGGACTCCTGGTTACCACTATGAAAATTAATTCAAGTTCAGTTTGCATTGTTTCTTTCCAGCTTGTATGTGACGTAATGTTTGCAATTCACCAATTGGCCAAACTCTTGTTAAATGTTTACATCAGGAACTCAGCTGTCGACCCTATAGCCGTGACCCTCAATGTCAAACTCCATTCAAAACGGCGAGGAACTTGAGAACGCTCAAGCTCTTTTGCGTAAATGCACAAAACTAACATCAAAAGAGGCGGCTGTCCAACTGCAAAGTAAAGAAGGTTTCTCCTTAATCGCCTTTGACCTTCGAGGTCAAACTCAAAGGTAAACGAAAGCGACCAACCGAACGCCATATCTTACTGGTATTTGGAGCCAAAATACTCATCGCTAGACAGGCTGTGTTCTAAGGTTAGCAACGTTTTAGTCATGACAGCAGTTGACCTTTAAGATATGATCTGAGCTCAAAAGGGGATACGCTGTCAAATAAAGGAGCTGGGTAGAACGCAAACATGCTAGTTGCTTTTGCTAAGAACAGCGTCACATGACGGCTACTATAGACAGGGGCGGATGCAGGGTTTCGCAACAGGACGGGAAGGTAAGCACAGCTTAACATTGGTAGTGAAAAATATCTTACCGCGCTGCAGACACGTGAGATATCGCTACGAAGTGTATCGGTATTGCATGTTTTAAATATAATTCATGTAAATTTCCAACCGCCTTTTTATTGTTGGCATTCATTGGTCACAGGCATATGAGGTTATGGAACAATTTTTGAGGAATGTCCTGTTGAATTTCTTCGCTTGAATGCGTCCAGGAGTACATTGTACATCGGTACCTTGCTTGCCGACCAAATAGCCGTTAACCTTAAAGGCCAACCTCTTCGCTGTTCAGGGTGATGCTTTTACTCTTCTCTCATTTTTGACGCCATTTCTCATAGAGCATCACCTTACATTCGGCCACAACAGAGCCTTGGACGATGACGACAGGTTTTGTTAACAAAGTCGTACATCGACATCAAGACGTGACATATAGCAGTTGTCAAGTGGAACATGCCTCCCGCAACAGCAAAATGCCTGCAGGTGTCGGCTGTTGTGCTTGCTCGTGCCGAATGTCGACGGATCGGTGGGGTTCTGCTGGCAGCGTTCGACAGACCTCGGCTGAACTGTCGCACGGTGCGCTAATGTGCCGTCTATTCACTGCAAACATGCCGCGCAATCGTCCGCAACGCGAGGAGTTTTCAGGTTTGGTCCTGTGCAAATGATCAAACTTTAGTGGTGGGTGGACCATCTGAATGTGTTTTAATTTCTTGGAAGTATTTCCGCACTCGATTGGTTCACCGCACGACTCAAGCATTTCCAATGGTCACATTAAACCCACACCGGTGTGTGCACAGCGGGGGGAAGAAATATCACTTTTTGACGTCTCTGCCGCAAGGAGGTAGTCTTCCGCACAATCTTTTATGTTTAGGAGTAAGTAATAGATCATTCATATGATGCTATTTTGATCTTGGTTTGTGTTCGTTTGCTCAAAAGGCTAAGAAAGGACTATAGATAGACATTTATCTTGGGAGAGAGAGAGAGAGAGAGAGAGAGAGAGAGAGAGAGAGAGAGAGAGAGAAGAGAGAGAGAGAGAGAGAGAGAGAGAGAGAGAGAGAGAGAGAGGAGAGAGAGAGAGGAGAGAGAGAGAAGAGAAGAGAGAGAGAGAGAAGAGAGAAGAGAGAGAGAGAGAGAGAGAGAGAGAGAGAGAGAGAGAGAGGTATTCCCTTAAAGCACCTTTGCTTACATTTGGAGGGAATCTAAGCGGCGCACGAACATTTTCCTTTCAAACACATTCGATTGCATTCATCGAGAATCTGAAAAGCACGTTACAATTTCTCCTCAGACACCTTTGCCAGCAGCAATCGACATTCTGAACGCCATGCTGGCCGATGAACCTACTGAGGTGTGGGAGGTAAGCATAGCTTTCAGACAGGCTCAATTTATCTTTTGTCGGCAAGCGCAATGCCTTCAAGATCATAACAGTTTACGTGAAAGGAAAACAGTGCGGTTGGGCCGTTCATGCTATATGGATGTGAAAGTTGGCGATGCGTTTATCTCCCAACTTCTCTGAAGCTGCTATTTCAAGTGCAGCTGTTAATAGCCTCTCGTAAGATGTTAGCTAAGGATGCAGTCTGGGTCCCGCAGAAACGGCGCCACTGGTCAAGGTGTGCCCAAAAGGTTGCCGTGAACAAATAAAGACGTGCCCAGGTGGTGCGTGAGGAAGCTAGGTGCCGTACCAGTTGCATTGTCCGCGCTTATGATGTGGAGTAAGACGGTTAGATTCTTGCACAAAATCGTGAATTTAACTGAATTCAGCACACTAAGACGGTTTTGAGAGCTTTGCCATGGCCGCTTTTTCTTTCCCAAACATCGAACTTGGTATTTCACGCGCTGGAGAATATTCTAATGCCTGAAAAGTTGAAATCGGCCGGTATTTTTTTGGTGTCATTGAGTTTCCCGTCTCGTTTTCCGAGCCTAAATTTGACCTCAAAAAGTGTTCCTAAGTTTTGAGAGCTTTTTGACGGGTGCCTGGTCTTGCGCTGGTGAACATTGTGATTCTTCAAAAATTGAAATTAGCCGGTAGTTTTTAGTGATGTACAATGCCCCGTTCTTTGAGCCTGACTTTGATCCTGAAATGTGACCTTGAGTGATCAGAACTTTTGACAGACGCTAGTTCATACGATTGCGAATACCCTGATGTTTGAAAAGTTAAAACCGGCTGGTGTTTTGGGTAATATGAAGTTGCTGTCTTTTGAGCGTGAATTTGACCTTAAAATGTGACCCTGAGAGGTCAGAAGTTCTTGACAAACGTTAGCTCTTTTGTGTCAAATGTGCTGATGCTTGAAAGTCGAAACCGGATGGTAATTTTTCGGTGATATGGAGTTCCCGTCGCTTTACTTTGTTTCTTGTCTTGATGGTCACGTAATGTTGTAAAATAAAAGTATTTTTCGATGCTATCGTGCCACATTTTACCATTTGACGGGTTTTCAGCAAAATGGGAACTCTCCGCTGAATAAATCGCCAACTTCGCGGACATCCTTGAGACCTACTTTAGAGCTCTTAGGCCGCCCAGGGAATAAATTAACCGCCCAGGCACCTCTGCGTGTTGCTCGTGAGATGTTTTAGCTGCTGAGGGTCCTTCTGGTTATTAAGGCTTTCTCTGGCCATTTAGAGGCCGCTGAGCAGTGTGCTCCCTCTGACTGCTCAGGGGCTGCTCCACTGGCCGCCCAGGGCTCACTTCATTACCAATGGGCACTTTGATCGCCCAGGGGCACTTCTAGGCATGCAGATGTTCGTACAGATATTAGGAGCCCATTGGCCACTCAATAGCCCGCTTGGTCACCACTTGCATCCTGACAAACTCCTGGCCACTTGGGGTCTTGCTGCCTGTCCATGTACTTTGTGAACGCTAATGGGCCTCTTCCCACCCCTACCCCGCAAGAGCACTTCAGGATGGACGTAGGTTCCTCTGACCTCTCAGGACGTCGCATTAATCACTCAAGATCCATCTCTGCTCGGGGACACTTTTTTCTGGCCGTACACGGGTCCTTTCAGCTCCTCAGAGGTAATGTGCCTAATGAGGGATAATTTGTGCCATTAACTACTGAAGTGCTTTCTGGTCAGCGAGAAACCCCTCTTGATTACCAGAGGCCCACGCGCGCTCAGGGTCCCTGTGGGCGTTTACATCCCTCTACATTCGCACCACCTTCTAGATATTGGTTGTATTTTTATTTACGTGGACCCATTGTGCCGCTCACAGGCTCTCTGGTTGCCTAATGGTTTCTCACTTCCTTTCAGAAACTGAGACAATTAATGCATGACCCTGCTGGGATGTAAAAGGAAAGGGGGCTTCCTACGGAGCTACAAAGAGTCGCCATGTGCCTTTTGGTCCGATTTGCCGTGACTACAATTCGTCGCTGCGACAGAGCTGAGACCCTGGATTAGCCGGGAGAATCTGGATTCAGGCAGATGGAGACTGTTATGAACTTCATTGCAAAGCATAATGATGCCCATCGACGATCCGATTCTAGTTTAAATAGTTTGGTAAAATTTTGCGTTGAAAACGGGGCTGCTAGTATTCCCCCTCATGCTTAAATTTCCGTGCAACTTAGGTGCGTAAAATGATTGGTAAAGAAAGACGTCCAGGCGGGCAGTGCGTACAAATGTTCAGGCACAAATTGTTGTGCGTCTTTCTCTGAGTGAAACTGGCACACGTCTCGGGCTAGCGTTTGAACAGCAGCGCTCGCTGAAGTTAAAAGTGTAAAGGCGCGCCTTCGTATCTTAAAAAAGGATAATGAACAGGATGGCGGGCTTGGGCGTGAAGCAAGATGATGGTGTCGGCCGGGATCGGTGATGGTTCGGTTGGGTCAGAGTTGTGCGACCACGTGCCTGCTCATTGCTCAACGACGACAGCTGCTCACCCGCAGGCCCGAAAAGACCGACAGCTGCTCACCGGCACGCCGCAAAATGGCGACAGCTGCTCACCCGCACGCCCCTAAACGGCGACAGCTGCTCACCCGCACGCCCCAAAAAGGCGACAGCTGCTCACTCGCACGCCCCAAAGTGGCGACAGCTGCTCACTCGCACGCCCCAAAACGGCGACAGCTGCTCACCCGCACGCCCCAAAACGGCGACAGCTGCTCACCCGCACGCCCCAAAACGGCGACAGCTGCTCACCCGCACGCCCCAAAACGGCGACAGCCGATCGCCCGCACGTCGAACAAGTCTACCTCTGACCTGGGCAGGCGGAAGCATTACACAAACATATGCGCTATTGGAAGGGTGAGGAGAGGGAGGGAGGGAGTGTGGGTGGGTGCGGGGGGAGAGAAAAAGGGGAGGATAGGACGAGGAAAACAAGTGACCTACCTTAAGAGCCACATTTCCATTCCATGAATGCTGCGGATCTCCTGGACTGCCAAGCCACGAGCTGGGTTTCAAGTGAACATAGACAGCATGCCCAGGAAACAACCTTTAGAATATCTTTTCCGGGCAGGGGGCCGCCTGGAAGTCACCTTGCACCTTATAGCATGGCATCCGCGCGCATCGTATCGCGTCGGCAACACGGAACGCGCCGTACTGCGTCGGCAATGCGGAACACAGAACGCGTCATATTGCGTCGGCGCCGGCCGACCCCGCGCGCCCCCACTTTCCACTCGGCACCGCCTTAATGAGAGAAAACAGGCGCCCGCCGCTCGGCGCCGCGGCGAGTCACGCCGAGCGGCTGGACGACACGTCTGCCTCGACGCCGGGCCGTCGCTCGCGACGATGAGCCTGACCGGCGGCTGGCCGACACGTCTGCCTCGACGCTGGGCCGTCGCTCGCGGCGACGAGTCTGGGCGGTGGCTGGCCGACTGCTCCGGGGCCGACCTGCACCGAGCTGGAGCTCAGGCACTTCGCTTGGCCCGCAACTGGAGTGCTGAGACCTGGGTCCTTGGTGGAGGTCGTGAGCAGGCCGATGGTTCATCTTGGGCGGGCGGGTACCCGGGACGGCTGGGGGAAGAAATGGTGGTGAGCGGTAAACATAAATATGTGGGAGGGAGTGATAAACCCAAATATGCCATTGATCTTAAGTGCTGCCAAGTTTGCTTGAAATGTCGAAGTTAGTTATCGGTTGTTTTACCAATAAGTGAACAATATTTGAGCGGCTCTAACCTTAGCACAGCTGCAGCGCGTTAATTAAACTTGGCAGCACTTCAAATCAAGTTTATATCTAGGGATCACTCCATGTCATTTCGTCGTCAAGCCTTACACCCAGTGCTCAGCAGAGAAGCTGGCATTGTCGGTTCAAAGTTATGAAATCGGTAGTATGAAGCGTCTGCGTTTTATTATGACGTTTTCATTACTTCACACAAATGCGTCGCATGAAATTCACACCAACGAACGCATGAACATGACATCAAACAAGTTTTTGCATCATGCTTTCCACGGTGGCATGCATAGGTGTTTGATTCCGTGCTGTGGTGCTGGTCTCCCGAAAACGCGGTGTTGCAAGCTGTTACGAAATTGTGTTATTAACACCTGGAGTGTGACTGACACGTCAGGTGGTCCCGAAAGTTCCAATATTTTTGTATGAGTGTTCGCCACAGGCTTGTCAGACACCAAACCAGGCCAGACCGGGCTCATGGACACTGAACGCAGACCCTCAAAATTTCAAACTTACAGTTCATTATTGTTTTGAACAAGGCGTATAGTCAAAATATCATTACATCTTTGTCCCCCTTCTCATATATTATTGCTTATTTGACGTGGGATAAAGTTAACAGCACTGTGTTACGATGCTCATTTCTTCCAAGCTGTTGAGAGCATGTTCTGTCTCAGGGCTGTTTCATCGTATTTTTTAATCACTTTGTTCGGTTATGGCCGTGAGCCGTATTTGAAACGTTGAAACGTATTCTGATAATACATGCAAACGACAGTTTGGTAATTTCACTCAACTATTACCTCCTCGCGTATCTAGGTCAGCTATTTTCGGTACAGTTAGTCATAAAGGCAAAACATTAGGAACATAAGACCTTACTTACTTACGTCAAGTACATACATGCTATGACCGAGCCTACTCGATAACGCCACAAATTGCAATCACACATCACAAACCAGGAAGTGTGGGAGACTGAAACAGTTTTCTGACCACTTGCTGACATCGCAAAGGGGTCCAGACTTCACCCGTGCAAACTATTGTCAGCACCACTCATGTTCGGAATATTGCCTTTCTTTCACGCGGCAGTTTTTTATTTGAATTTTTAATTTACTTGGTTCACTCATGGCCATGCACACCGTCTTGAAACTTGGATTATTTTCATGACATATCAATATATGCTTAGCACCATCGCGAAGCCAGTACGCACACCACGCAGTGCATGCTGGAGGTCCGCTGTTTCCAGCACAATAACTCGATTACGCACAAGGGTGTCATCCGCGCTGGCATGACGTCCGTATCGCACACGTCGTCTCGATGGGGAGCTCCCCAGCGTCCGCAGGCCGCGAGCGTGACCCCAACAACGGGATCGATGTTAATCTCATCCGACGGCCGTCCGACCGAGGAACAGACAGGACCTGGCCGGCCGTCTCTCGGTGACGTATGGGCCTCCTGGCGCGTTTCCTGCCCGGCCCGAGCTTCGTCTATTCCCTAACGCAGTGCCTTTTTCGGCCGACGTCGCGTCGCGGCCGCGATCCAGGTGCCGGCAGTGATTGCCGCGGGTGTTGTGTCCCCGCGCGGCGTCCATGTCCGGCCGTCATGTGTTTTGCGGCGGTGTCTGCTTACGTCTTGAGCGCGTTCTCACATAATGTTTATTTATATGTTTATTGATTATTTATATGTTTATTGATGATTTATATTACTTATATGTTTATTGATTATTTATACGTTTATTTATTATATCATATTATTATATGTTAATGCTTATTTATTCATAATGTTTATTCACAGGCATGGCAGGGTGTCACACGATGCCTGTTCACAGATGTAGTTTGTTCCCGCTTGACGTCTGTTCACTAACAAGGCATCGCTCAGATGCCGCTCAGTGCGGCAAGGTACCTGTTTTTTTGGATCAAAAAGGACTCCGAAGATCATGGACTTCACGATAAGGATGGAGGCCTGGGCAAATGGTCACACTCCACTACCCTGGCTTCCAGAGGGCTCCGATAATTTAATACGCCTGTTGAGATTGACATCTGTTGTGAGATACTGGAATGACTAAGCGATTGAAGAGCAGTCGGAAATAACACATATTATCAGTGGAGAGGCAGCAACACTCGCATGCCAACTGAATCTTTACAGAACAGCAGATAAATCTGCGTGACAAATAACAAAAAACAATAAAATACAAGGGTTAGCCTGTAATATGTGGGTGTAAGCAGTGTACATGATTCATTGGTATAGCATTGCTTTAGAAATGGGTGATAATATTTCATTTCGGTTTAAGCCAAGAGCCCTGGCAAAACCCTTGTCATATCAGGTTATAGAAAATGGCAGGGTAATTTCTTCGGTTATATTCCTCGGTCATTTTTCCTTTAAGCCGAAGGTTTCCATTTACACTGTGATATCAAAGGCGAGTATCATGCAGTAATGCTTTCATTCTTGCTTTGTGTTTATCCACGGTGTTACGGCCGGGGACAAAACCCAAAACTGGCAGTATTTGTTGTATTCAGGATTGGTTCTAGTTTGATTTTTTACAATTCCAAAGCCCTGCGCGCTCTTCAAAGAATACAACTGTCAATCATCTTAGGCGGGATGTAAGGGTTGGCTTAATCAATAATTTTGTGCCTCAAAACACCTGCCGATTGAAATGAAAATCTTATGGCGGGGCGTGATTACGTCATTATCTAAATTCATGGCAATTCGGATATCATATATTTTTAGCATACTTTAAGTGAGTGTGTGGTAAGCTAGTCTACTGTTAGAGCAAAATTGCGAAAAAAATTAATTTTCCACCTTATTGCTGTAATAGATAAATTGTCAAATCTACCGAACATCAGTCTCACATTAGCTATGTCAGGATTTATTGTCGAGTTTTAGGATACTGGCATCAACCAGTGTCCAATAGAAAGTGTCAATCAGGCGTCACACGGCAGGAACTGCATGTTTATGGCCGGAGTGCTCGGGTCACCAGTCCTGTGCTCTCACGGCTGCGGGGTGCCGGGAACTGTGGAGGGCTCCCGTACTGGGCGTGTCCCACGGTGACAGGCAGTCACCGACAGGCGCACAATAACTGGCCGGTGCCTGCACGAGCCTTGTGAAGGGCTCACCTGTCTGGAGGCCAACGCGACGCGCCGTCGCGCCGAGCGCACGCCACAGCGGTCTGCGAGGTGATTGTTTTATAAATTGACGCGGTGACGCGCGGCAGCGAGTCATCGGCCGGCTCGGCGCGCGGCCAGCTGCGAGGGCCGCTCGCGCCGCGCGCGGCACGGGGCTTGGCTGGTGCGATGTGGAGAGCAGCAGCTTCATCTGGGATTGGCGCATCGCTGGCGTCCAAGCTTTGAATTGAATAGGCGTCCCCGACGGCAATACAGATCATCCGAATCCCAAAACATGCGCTTCGAGTACAACCAAAGAGACGTGCATTTGGTAAATTCGCAAGCCACTCCCCTCTGACTGCCCGATTTGAGGCAGACTGGATTCTTGAACGCATAGTGAGATGCAGCCATTTGTTAATGGTTTGTGAGTCACTGCTAGGCCGTTACTTGGAAATGCATGGCTGGCTTGTGACAGAATTTGATTTAAAAAGTAAGTTTTATTTTTGCTTCCCATTTTCCCTTTGCGCTGCAACGTTTCTGCAAAACTTTGCTTACACTGAAGTGCTGTGGCAATCGAGCATCAAGTGATATTTTTCCCACCATGACATAAATTTCTACAGCATCACGACCAAGGCGGTCACGAAATATACGCAGATTTTCATTGTTCGACATTTGTTGGACTCAGAATTGCAAAATCACTTTTTTACTATCCTAAGAAAAAGAAACTAAGAAAGTTTTGGTAACTCAAACCCCTCAAACCCGCTACTTGCGTTTGTGTAAAACTTAGTCTGAAGCTCTCAGGCGTGCCATTACCGGACGCACGGCGTATCACACGCGTTCAGACACACCCTGGATCATGCTGTGTCACGGGCCTGATTTCAAGAACAGCAGGAATCCTGCCAACCTTATCCTGTCCTTCAGTGCCTTGCCACTCTCCAAATGGCTCCACATTTTGAGAAATGGAATCTCTGGCTGCGGGCCACCAAGCTACAAACGATGTAATGCGAAGCGAGCCATATCGGCTGCCACATCTGTCATCTCAACGAAGACAGGCGTGCACAGCCGAGGCGAGGGATCTGGAGCACATCCAATACGCTCGGTATGTAGATCGAGTGAGAACTAATGGTACATTTTAAGATGCGTAGTGGAGCGTTTTTAACAAAGGTTCAAAGTAACTTCCCAGTGACGATGGCGACGTAACCCATCTTCCGATTGACCACAGCGACTTGTTTTTGGGGACGGGTGTCGAACGGGGGAAGCAGCATACGTCTCCCTCCGTTGAGACGGCACATCTGCTGAAGACAGGGGGACGGCTGGGGTGCCTTCGATGGCGTCACATCAAAGGTCGCGTCAGCAGATCGGTTGCGACAGCGGATCTAATGACGACAGAGACGTCCAGCGGGTGCTCCATCAGTTCATACAAAAGGTCAGAGTTCCTCTGGCGCTACAGGAGATCTGCTGACGATGGAGGAAACGACCCGTGTGCCTTCCACAACGTCATACCTAAGACTGGATTAGTGAGTTGCAATACAAAGAAACACGAAAAGAAAAAATGAGCAGTGGGAGGATTTTAGCGTTCGACACCATCGGTCAGGCGCAGGGCCTCACGCAGCTGAAGCTCAGCACTCTGAATGTCAATGGTGAGGTAAGCGTGGCATTGCCTTTCTCTTACCTTTCTCTTCCCCTCTCAACCTACCAGATGATGGCGAACTGCGAAAATTCGTGTCTTGATTCTCTTTTGGTGTTTGCGCCATCTGCTAGCGTACAAGCCTCCAACAGCAAAGCAAGCCAGGCCTATGACGGTTGGACGTCATTCATCTACCATCAGTAGCAATGTCCTATATCAATGAAGCGACCGGAAAACTCCGTAATATTGACCACAATAGTATAACAAAGTAATATTAACGTGGGAGGTTCATGCAATGGGCGAGCATATATCCGGTTACCGTTATTGCTTTCCGATAACAGTGTTAGCAAGTTAATGGATAAATCCGATGCTCGGACCCGTTCCAGTAGTAATGAGAAACGGAACAATCAATCGATGAAACGGGCTTCTCTTCGCAGTCACTGTTTGTGAACGGCAGTGCTAATTAGCCAGGCCGCTGGAGTCACGGATCCAGAAGATCAGCAAGAGGAGCGGCTACTCACTAGTGCGTGCCATCAGTAACAAAACCAAGTGAGACAAAGAAATTATTTGGTGCTGGAGCCCAAAAGTACACGACATAGCAAAGGTTCCTCTCAAAAACTTAAGTTCGTGAGGCGCGAGTCGATCGAAATATCGCCGTAAACCGACTCCCGGTGTTACAGTCACCCGATGCTGGGCGGCGTCCGCCGCCGCAGGTAACACCAAGCCGCGGGCGGCAAGCGATACAGAATACCTTTGCGTAAAGAAACGATGCTACTGAGCGCTCTTTAAGCCGTCGTGAGAGAATGTCCCGGTCTAAGGTGGAATATGCGGACCAAACATTGCCCGACTGATTGCCCTTTGGCGGAAACTGTATTTGCTGTTGAGTATGAACTCGTACGAATATGCTGCTTAGTATTGCTTTGAACTTTCACTTCTCTAAGACAACTCACGTGATGCAAGCAAAACTATGTATAGGATACGACTCAGAATATATTGTCAGGTGTACAACTATAATACATACATACATATATATATATATATATATATATATATATATATATATATATATATATATATATATATATATATATAATACATACAGCAAGTTCTGCAGCCTGTGCTACGGACGTAGAGAGGGGGGTGGGGGCGGTAGGGTGACCCCATGCATATCTTGCTCCTTGCCGAGCCTGTGTAGTCGATGCACCGGCCCAAACAACAGCTGCTCACAGACTGGAAACCCAAAACACGTGTTGGCAGAGATCATACAGCAGCAGAAATACCTTCGCAGCTGGTCTCCACATGTTGCCGAAGCTCCAGCTCCAGCCCCTGACGTCTTCGGCAGTGCGGGGCTGCGTCGCACTCCTTGTATGAATCAGATAGGGCAAGATGGCCAGCGGTGCCTGCACTTTGTTCCACAGCATTCAGTCGCTGAGGTTTCGCAGTAGAGGCTGTGTGACTGGTCCGTGCCAGGAAATCAGTTCGGTGTATCTCATGGCCTCGAAGTTTACCGCTGAGATGACGAAGACCCTGGGCTGAAGAAGGTCCTCGGTTTACTGCTCACGAGCGGCGCGACGATCGGAACCGCCTTTTCGCGGACCATGCGGTCCTCATCCCACACCATATCCAGCAGCAGCTGTTCCAGACGGTCCCAGCGCACATTACGGTGGAGGACTGGCGGCACCGTGATCTATGTGTGCTGTGTCAGGTCGCGGAGCAGTGCGATGCTCCGGAAGAAGTTGCTTAAGCCAAAGTCGCAGCCGCTGCTTTGCCAGGTGGCGGACCATACCGACACAAAGTGACCGACCACGCACTGGACGAGGTTCTTGAGAGCGCTGCTGGAAATCTCGGTAGAGATGTGCACTAGGAGCAGACCAGCGGCCAATGTCTACTATCTGAAAACAAAACGAATATATTAGAACAATTCGCTACGAACTGAGCATTGCATCATACAAAAATGATTGCGCCTCTTTAGTGTGTGTAACTGATGATGAAGTGGATGAGACATAGGTCAGAAATCAGATACCGACACAACCAGAGTGGTGTTGTTGACGTGGGTCAGTCGGCTGGTAATCAGTCCTCCATCCTATGTTTACGAACCTACAAAGCTTCTGAACAAATGCAATTTAATTGCTAGCTCAGTTCCCTCTCAGGTCGTCGTACTATATGGTGATGAGTTCTGGTCATCAGTTTTTCGTGAATATGATATCTTTATCGCATCTATCTATCATATATATATATATATATATTAGCTAGTTTGTTTCCAAAATGTTTACTCAGAAAACGCCAGTTGACCTAAGTTGATCCCACGGAGTTTGTACTTTTGTCTTGTTGCGGTGTTATCCAATATATTGTACCTTGGCCAAAACGGATTTAAACAATACGTATAGAGAAATAGATCAGATAGAGTTGGGTAAGATACCGCCGTTATCTTACGTGTCATGCCACGTGCCTTTGGGTCTCATAGTAACCTGAACTGATGAATGTGCATTGTTTCCATTCATTTGTATAGACGTTAAGGAACACCAGGGGTGTAGTTTCACATTGTTATGCCACCTTAGACCCCAGCCGTCCAAATTCAAAGATGAAAGGGGAGAATAAGCATAGCCATTTTCCCGTTTAGATTCTCAGACTTTGGAAAGATTTTGTCTCAGAGTAACATTTAGTTGAAGCTCGGAAATCAAGGCTGACAGGAGTCTCTAGTAAGATTCTGGCTCTTGCTACCCACATTGACGTCAGTCCAGACTAGAGATCGATTTTTGCTGAATGTCAGCTTAACCCTGATCCGTATCTTGGTTCCCGTTGGATCTCTACATGCTCCATGCCGGATCTTGGTCTTGCAGGATCTCCTGACAGAACATTAGGCTGGATCCTGATTCTCGCTGGATCTTTCGAATTAACGTGAGGCTGGATTTTGGTTTATGATGGATACCTCGACCTTATACCACACATAAGGCTGGATCCTGATTCTCGCTGGATCTTTCGAGTTAACGTGAGGCTGGATTTTGGTTCATGATGGATGCCTCGACCTTATACTGCACTAGCTCTTGGGTTTTCCTGGTTCTAGAACCAGGAACGAGAAAACGCTTTCCGGGAAAAAATCTTGGGAACCAGGCATATGTTTCCCTTCAAGGTCGTCCACAATGCTTATATGTGGGTTCTCCACTAAAGCTATTGTGTGCTTTGCGATGTGTCTGCTGACCTTAAGGAAATTTTCGCACCCATGAGAAAAGACGGGGTGCGCTCGACCTCCTCCCCCCAACGAAACAAATCAACACCCATGACCAGAGCCACCTAGCGAGAAGTAGAACGCTGGCGGGAGAAGTGGGGCGTGCTGAGTCCCACTACACGGTGAGAACTGAAAAGGCATGTACAAGATGCAGTGAGTCATATCCTTCGGTATAGTTTAACAATATTTAGTTTATATAATATATCTACATATTGTATAACATGCATTTTGTACTGTATGTGTGTATGTGTATAACACACACACACACAGATATGTTTATATAGAGAGAGAGAGAGAGAGAGAGAGAGAGAGAGAGAGAGAGAGAGAGAGAGAGAGAGAGAGAGAGAGAGAGAGAGAGAGAGAGAGAGAGAGAGAGAGAGAGAGAGAGAGAGAGAGAGAGAGAGAGAGAGAGAGAGAGAGAGAGAGAGAGAGAGAGAGAGAGAGAGAGAGAGAGAGAGAAGAGAGAGAGAGAGAGAGAGAGAGAGAGAGAGAGATAGAGATAGAGAGAGAGAGAGAGAGAGAGAGAGAGAGAGATTTATATATATATATATATATATACATTATTTGAAATAATACAGTACGTAGCTTGAAGAAAACGAGGAACATTTACTTCATCTGACCCGTGGCAGCGTCGTAAACAAGCTTTTGGATGCGCTCCACCTAACTGCTGATCTATTGGCGTCACTGGAAAAACGGACCTGGTCAGTGCGACCACTCTTGAAATCAGTGAGATTTCAGACGAAACTCACATTGGGAAGCAATTTGGAAAAGAAAAGCGTGCAGTCCTGGTCCTCCCGCGTCCCACCCTACCGGTTCTCTCTCTCCCATTATTCGAAGACTTCCCGAGGAAGTTCGTATCATTTCTCCAATTCAACGAAATCAGGGGAACGGATCTGAAGAATCAGCTGCTGGCTCCCCATTATTTCCATTTCCCAGAGGGGTTCCGAGAAGCGCAAAGCGTTTTCTGCGGGTAAAGATATTCGTTGGCGTTCCGTACTGAAATCCTACTTGCTAAAACAGAAAGTTTATACCCAAAAGCAGCCTACGTGGACGACAGAACAGGATTGGTGGAAGTTTTTTATCCAGGTACCCGGCCAGCAAAATGTCCCATTTCTACACCGAACATTTAAATCGTAATTCTACTTCTCTGGTGTGCCACGAAGATCATACAGATGTTCGCATTTTCCTTCGGTTATTACTTGCGACGTATGCAGGTGGAGAACGGCCAACGACGATGGGCGAATTATTATGCGAAACCTAGGAAAAAGCCGTAGGTATCACTTATACAGAGGTTTTGATATCAAGCATCGCTTCATACGAAGTGCGAGAAAGTTGTCTAACGCCTGGTAGATTGTCCATATCGCATCCAGGCCTCCCTACTCAGGTGCATAAGCTACTCATTCGCCCACCAGCGTGAGATACTACCAATGCATGCCCATCATGAAAAGAGGCTGAAACGCTTTCATTATTAAAAGTCCTCGTGTGAGAAAACAGTACTGGGTGATTTGTGGGAACGCACCACTGTCTCCCAATTTTTAACCGTACATTTTAGTTAAGTTTTCTATATGCTCCTCATCCTTACTGCGCTCTCTCCTCAGCATGAAAAACCGATTGCTCACTCAAGGTATAAACTCACTATACGAACCCTATGCGACTCTGACTATGTGACTACGCTATGCCATCGGCAAGCTGAGCTTGCGCATCAACTTTGTTTACTGAAGGAATAAAACAAGCAATTCAATTCGTGAACATAACTTTAAATATATTTGTTGTTGATAAAGCAGTATAATGCAGATGTGATTTAAACACTAATAGTCATCATCATCGTTGCACCTAACTTGTCAGAGTGGCGCGGTTTGCGCTGAAATGCGCCAATCTGGGTTCGTGTTCAGGCGTGTGTTAGTCGGAGGGCTGTGGGGAGATAGTAAGTGTACGTTAGTTTGAATGTAACATTCCGTGGATGCGAAGTATGAGTAGAAGCTGGTTGCATACCTTGGTGGAAGGTACCTACATAAGGTGCGCCTGACTTAACATAGGTGCATGTCGCACAATAAGTATGGTGTATGGTTGTGTATGGCATCAGACTGAATATATCTAGATTCTAAACATTTGCTGCATTTGCATTTGCTCTCTCTTTCATGGTGGGAAGATGTTAAGCTCACCGCAATTCGCACCTGGTAGGATAATTCCAACATCCAACCAAACGACAAGTTTGAAAAATGCTGGAAATTGGTCAGATTTGACAATATCTTGCTGGAACAGCGCGTGAGCAAAGTTTCATGTTGTCCTTGGTGTGTGTAATTTCTGGAATAAACTCAGCATATGAAAACAAAACTTTTAATGCCCAGTGAGATTTCTTATTTTAGACCACACTCGCCTGACAGGCAGCGCCACAAATGAAGTAAAAGAGTGCTGCTTTTGGGGCAAGATCCAGACTGGCTGAAACATTCCAAGGGTATGTTTGCGATGTTTGCCAATCAAGAAAAGATTATATCAGAAATCTGGAGA
This sequence comes from Pollicipes pollicipes, assembly GCF_011947565.3. Classification (NCBI taxonomy): domain Eukaryota; kingdom Metazoa; phylum Arthropoda; class Thecostraca; order Pollicipedomorpha; family Pollicipedidae; genus Pollicipes; species Pollicipes pollicipes. The sequence goes on from NW_023596461.1 coordinate 4,196,992, forward strand.
TATTTCATATCACAGTGGATTTTAATGTATTTTTCATATCTTCAAATGTGCGTATTCGAAAATGACCTTGAAAAAATGCTCTGATCAGTGAAGTTATGGCGCTAATTTTGACAGTGGCTTTCTGTTCGAGCCTTGGGAAATTTCGTGGGTGTGTGCCAAGTGGTGTAAATTTAGGGGTAGATTATGTGCCGGGATTGTGATGTAAAGCAGAACCATGGATCGGGAACAGGGCCTTCCCCGTTTGCTGCAAGATTATAGATGCCTTCATAATTAAACACCTTGCTGGACATCTTTGCCATAACTTGAAAGCTAGTTGATTGCTTCATAAAGCAATTTCCGATAGGTAGACTAAGTTAGTGACCCACGAAAGGCGAGCCACATCATGCGTGATTACATGGTGTGTTAATTCATAAAAGAAAAGCATTATTTGGTATGATTTTGTACACAATACGGATGCTAAGACATGTCATGGCAATGTAGTTTTGGAGTATTGTGTATATGAGGTACGGGCGGGAGTCTGTCATACTCACCCAGTGGTGTAAATAGAAGGAAGTCCTTGCAACCATTCCTTCTTTTATGTTTACAAGGTCTCAGTGGATGTCAGGGAAAAAGTACAGCACAACTCCCCAAAAATATTATGGTAGATAGAATGTACTTCAGTATAGAAATCAATTTGCACCTTTTAAATCTGGCTTTCTTTTTTCCGGGCTGCAAGTCACGTTGAGAGGGCAGTTCGGGCCATTCTTATTTTGTGGGAGACAGACGTGGGTTTTTTTTACCTCTGCCGGTACTCTCACTTCGACATGCCTATCGGGGCAGTTTCCATTTCACGGCCTCGCCGGACTGCCGGCGAGACGCCAGACCGACGGACCGAGGGGGTTGCCACGGCAACGGGCCGGCCGCGGGAGCTGCGGACGGCAGTCGTGACGATGGGCGTTTGAAGAGGCCCCGTGCGGAGGCAAATACACAAGTGGCAGTCCGGCATTTTTGCTGACATTTATCGATTCATGCTGAATGATCTGGATGCCTATAAATGCCGGGACTTGTTTGGCAATGCAATCGCTTTTGTAATGCCAAAAAGGGTTTTAAAAGTGTCTTTCTGAAAAAGACTTAAAAACGAAGTGATTTATTTTGGACAGCTTTAAGGGGCACCATGATGGAAAAGTATTCTAGGTGGATATTGCTATCATCTTTTCACCTCGTGTTTCTAGGACATCAATCACATCCCATCACGTATTGACCAATGTCCACCATCTCTCCGACCGGGAAACGGGGCCGACGGACAGCGCTCTGGCTGGTATGGAATGCGGCGTAGCACACCAAAACATGGCAAATAACCACACATCGCAGTCATCGTCACTTCGTCCCAAAATTTCTGTACCCAGTGGGAATATCTGGCAAATGCGCCAGTTCTGGAGAAGACTGGTCGCTGCCTACCCTCAGCCGGCCCACCTGGCTGTGTCGCGGTGCGCAGACCGCGGCGCGGCGTTCGACAGTTCTGGCCCCGCACTGTCGTCACGCGACGCGCCAACATGCGGGCGGCCTGGAGATAACACGCCCGCTGTCCCTATTCGGGCCAGGCCTGCAGCACGATCGATGGCTGGGGGGGGGGGGGCGGGGGGGGGGGGGTCTCGTCCCTCATTTGGCCTCGGGCGCCGCGACCGAGCCCGCTGGACCCGGCCCATGGACCACCCGGTGGCCGCGAGCCAAATGTCGCTCCCACACGGCTGCGGGAGCTGCGGCGGGCGACGTGTATGTCTGTCTGTGTCGGGGTGACGGGCCGATGGTGCCAACTGAACCCAGAAGACCTACGATTAGCCATAAGACCTACGATTACTGGACCTATGGCCGGGAGAGGTACGTGCACTCGGCCTACGCTCAGAAGTACGGACGTACGCGAGATTTCAGTGTGAGAGGAAAATAATGCAATCATTTTCACTGAAATGTGAGTGAAGCGCGGTAAAGGTCCTCGCAATTTCTTGCGTGTTATCAAACAACTGCGCAATTCTGACCTTTTATTTTTACGTGCCAACTTGGGGTTTTAACTCGTTCTCTCGCGCTTAATCACGTACATATAAATAAATATCATAATTTGGTAAAGGGAAGGACGTCCCCCGGGATTGCTGTTCGTGTAGGCCCTGCCCACATGTCTGTATAATGTTACGTGAATTAACACCGACAGTGTCGCTTTCATTCCATGTACGTATGATATGATGCCAAATCAAAAGACTGCGTCAATGTAAAATGACTGGGAGCTGGGCGTGTAATTTGGCAACTGCTGGCGCCGGAGTACAAAGCTCTGGAATTGGTAACTCTTAGGCACCGCTCAAATTAGACCCATTTTTAGGGGTGTCGGTAGTGTAGTGGTTTGCGCGTCTGCGTTGACCACTGCGCGTCTGAGAAACCAGAGGTACGGGGTTCGATTCCCCGCGGTGCCCGCCCCTGCTGCCAGGGTGAGAGGCAGGCGACGCCATGTAGCCTCAGCAGCTGAGTGCGTTGTAAAGCCCCAATGACATACACATAGACCCATTCCCAGAATCAGTTGTTATCATGGTGTACGTTACAGGCTGTTAAGATTGAACCATTACGTTATCAAGCCATATCTTACTCTATGTTCTTCTCCCACTACACAACGTGCTGCTTTCCAACAAAACGGCATGAGCAATCTTACGCAGCCGGAATTTTTCATCTCGGTGATATTTTCCAATGGACAACGCACGACATGGATTGAAGCGTAACAAAACATAGTTTTTCCACCGGCTTTCGTCGGCTGTGGCAAAAGTCATATTTTGATGGAGACAAATTTAACCTGTACGCGTGCTATGCATAGCGTCACCAATGAAATAACGTACTTTTTGCCTTAACTTAGGGAAGTTAACGTAGTCCTGAATTTGAAGGAAATTGGAGCGTGCATATCAAACGCATCACTCCCGAAGGCTATGCTAAGTACTATTCTACTTAATTTCGTTATTAAGTTTTTTTCCGGAATACTGCTGTGAGTGACGCTTCGTAGCTCATGTGTAACGTCATTCCCGATTATGTGATACTAAAAGTAAACCAAAAACGGAACAAACCTCAGATTAAGCCGAACAAATTTGTTATCAAGCTCACTTGAGAAAATTTTAAACCTAACAAAAATAGTCGATTAAAGTCTTAAGTGCCGTACTTTGAAGCCGTTGCATAGGTACAAATGCATATACATACAGGTACGTCGTCTATACATACATACACACACACATGTATGTATACATATATATATATATATATATATATATATATATATATATATATATTCATGCATACGTGTATATATACGTAATATAGGTGCCGTCGTTTGCATTTCACAGCGCACTGCACTCTGGCCATCTCAGCTGAAAACGCATATACAGGCTCGGGGTTCCCTTAACTGATTGTATTCTGGCCTGATATCGGTCGCATATGGTGTAAAGACTTCTGTTGCGACATTGAAATGGCTTGCCTCTGGCCCGACATCGGACGCACACGGCGTCGCGACTTCTGTAACAACACCGAGATTGTCGAACTCTGGCCTGACATCGGACCCACATGGTGTCATGACTTCTGTAACGTGATCAAAATAGCCGGACTGCGGCCAGTCATCGGACGCGCATGATGTCACGACTTTTGTAATGACATTTCCAGTCAAGTCACTTACATCTTGCAGCGAAGACTATTTGCTGACAGCTGGAGCAAGGCACAAGCTCCAACAGGCATCTGTTTTCTTCCATGTGGCCCAACGGATCTAACGGCACGCCAGGGTTGGGAATTTAATTCTGGCTACAGGCCAGACAAAAAGCGACGTTCAGCTGGCTTATGCCATCCCTCGCCGAGCAAGGCAGATGAGGTAGTTACGTTGCGTTAAGCCAGCCAATGTGTTCCGGTGGGAAGCATTAACCGGGTTACATGCTCTCATTATTGACATGTTTTCCAGGTAATTTCACCCCGTCGCAAATTAAACTTAAGGCGTGACCAAGGCGCTGCAAAGACGGGGAGGGGGCCGCCCATCGGCGTCCAGCCCGTCTCTAGCTTTAGGATGCCCACTCTATATATATGCCGTACGACCTAATATGATAAAATGGTGGGTAGAATAAGTCCAAGATCCAAAGAAATGCCGCAATGCTTCAACAAAGACACCAATGAAAAACTTTGGTCAAGAAAGCGCAGAAGGGCTTAACGTGCATGATGAGCCGTTGCCGAGAAATATCCCGAATTTGTAAGAGAGGCGTGAAGACCTTACCGCTCGCACCGAGCTTTGATGCAATTTAGCACTAATTTATTGAAAGGATTTGGTTGATTAACACGAGGGGGGGGGGGGGTCACATATCGCCAGGTCGCTGGCGTGAAGGGAATGGCTAAGGTTAAGTGATAAAAGGGCTTAGACTGCCGACAACGTTATGCGCCATGATGACGAAAATGATTGACGAGACTTCGCCGCCTTGGAGAGCCCTTTAGGCCCGCTTAGCAGAAGCACACTGGAGGCAGAGTGTTTTCACAGTGGGCGTCAAACGTCAAACAAAGTCTTGGTTAAAAAAGAATTTAGCCAAGCTGTCACGGACACTGTTTTTAGCTTAGGATAAGAGTGCTTTAACGTCGGGAGAAGAGGGAGTTCGCCATCCCAAATATCGTTGAACGCTAAGGTCCGCAAGTAAGTCTGTCGAGCGCACCGCGGTGTTATCACAGTCATTGAGGGTTTGGTTTGGTTCACATCGGGTGAGAATGATTGCCTACCTCCCACTGCACCTACCTCTGGTTGTATACCTCAGGTTGTGTGTGATTAACAGCGTGTTGTCCAGTGTTGCCAGTAGTAAAGTAGATAAACCGGAGCGTGGTATTGAGTGTGTTCGTGAACGGTTAGAAATAGATCTGTTGATGAAACATGGATGAGGTCAACTGAAAAATGTGCAGGGGCGTCGAAAAACCCCCATAGTCTTGAGTGCAGACAATGATACATTCTATTTACGAAAGGCATGATCTTAGATGACTCTTAACGGGCGCGGAACTCCCAGAACACTCAAAGTGAAATAACTCGCCAAAACTCTCAGAAAAGACATCCAATACCGCCTGGTGTGTCGGTCGAGGGGACCGGAGGAGACGAGGGGTGCCTTACGAGTCCCGCAGACCAAAGCGACAAGTCGCGCCTCCCAGTCCGCCCGGGCTGACGTCTGATCGACGGAGAGGCCGTCTATCTGAACTCCAAAGTGCCAGCCCGCACCCGCATGGACGGGCCTCGGACGTCCATGGGAGATGGCTGAGCTCCCCACAAAGGGAAGGCTGCTGGGGGGGGGGGGGGGGGGGGGAGGGCTTGGCATGCCGTATCGGCCCGGGAGAGGGGTGGGCCTCGGAGGGACCCGACTCGGCGGATGACCCTGAGGTGGTGGCCTGTCGCGCCGGCCCCACGTCAAGCGCGGCAGGTGCCTGCGGCCGCGCCTGCTCGCCTATCGCGCGGTCGGATGCGGAGCGGGGAGGGGCGTTGCTGGCAGGATGGCGTCCCATCTCAGCTGTGGCGGCCGAGGCGTCGGGGCGGGGGAGGGAGGAGGTGGAGGAGAAACAACTCCGAACGGTGTGAGTGGTTCATGCATGCAGGAGAGAAGAGGGGCGTATCGTGCCGTGCCGCTTCCCTCTGGGCGGACTAGGCCTGGGCTGGGGTAGGTCACGACTGGGTCGTTGGGAGGAAGGTGGGTTGGCACCACCTGCTATCGCTCGTGCATATACTCGCAGATCTTATGCCAAGCGAGGCACTGGCGGCGATCCCACGCGGGGTGGGGCCGCCCCAGGTGGCAGACCAGAGCACCTCCGTCTCGCACGTATGGGCGGAATGTCGCCTAGCACACATCCCAGAGGTTGGATGTCATGTGCGGCAGCCTTGGACACTATGCTAAAGTCACCGACGCTCACGCAGCGTTGTGGGGCGTGAACCCATGGCTGGGTGACGATCCAGAGGTAGACGCACATCAGGTGGATGGAAGGAAGGGGAGGGGGTCTTTCCGGAACCTCAGACAAAGCGTGCGATTTTGCGCCAGCTCTTGCGTGAGAGGGGGAGTCAGTAAGCCTCGGTGACTCCCTGATCTGCAGTTTCTTTGAGCGTCTCCTCATCCATCTCCGCGAGCGAGCTGGCGTGTATACGACCGCCTTAACCGTGTCCAAACGGTCCGCCGGCCCCACTTCCGCTGAATAGTCCCGGAATGGGTGGTATCGAGTAAGCCTTTGGCTTGGAGCCCGGTGCGTACGTCTTCAGGGAGGGCCGCAGACCGGATTGGTTCCTTTTCTACAGACCCGTAAAAACCGCTCCTACGAACCCGACAGCGCCGTTCCTACGGACCCTACCGCACCGTGCCTACGAACCCTACCGCGCAGTGCCTACGGACCCGACCGCACCGTGCCTACGGACCCGACAGGGCCATCCTTACGAACCGCACCGCACCATATCTACAAACCCTACCGCACCGTGCCCACGGACTCGACCGCACCGTGCCTACGGACTCGACCGCACCGTGCCTACGGACTCGACAGCACCGCGTACCCGAGCTTACCGTGCCTACGGACTCGACCGCACCGTGCCTACGGACCCGACCGCACCGCGTACCCGACCGTGCGCGCTCTGGCGAGCACGAACGGGTTAACGGAGCCAAAGCTATTCCCGTCCGTGTCCCGGAGGGGCACGAATGGCGCGTCGGGCGGTGACACGTCAGAGGAAGAGAGGCAGGTGCGCCGCCGGAGGGACAATGGGAGGGTGCAGCGCGTGCGTGGTGGTGGTGCGGTTTGTGCAAGTGTGCGCGTGGGGTCGGCGAGTCGTAGCCGAGCGCAGGCAGTTGTATGCAGAAGGATGATTGTGCCGATTTGAAGGCCGATTGTGTCGAGGTTGTCGACAGAGCGGCGGAACAGGAGTGCGATCAATGGCAGACAAAACGTAAAGGACAGACGAAAATCCAGCGCACACGCTCCAGCCGCACATAACTCCAACCCCCGACGACAGCAACAGCAGGACGGTGTACAAGCAGCGTCACTCCCTGGCGATTGGCGGCCGAGGGAGGCCGGACGGGCAGGCGGGTAGGGTTGAACCTGGCCGGCCTTGCGCGGCGCGGTGAGGAGCCGACCGTCGGCTCAGTCGGGCTTGCTTGGCCAGACCGTCACCGCCGCGACACGTGCCAAGAAGCGCTGTATCCAAGCCGGGTTCCAGCTGCTCCCGGCTCGCACAACACCGGCGCTGGCTGAGGCCGACAGCACAGTGGCCGCCCTGTATCGCCGGAGCACAGTCCGGACACTGGCGACTCGTGCTTGGATGACAATATGCCTGATGATGATTGTGTAGTTATTCGCATTTCCGCGCACGTGTATGTACCGCGGGAATGATGCCTTCCGCGGGTGTGCCGATTGGTAGTAATGATGAGAACCTTACGTTTATAAGCTCTTGCTGGTTGACAGCCTCGGTAAGTTCGCTGAATCTTATCAATTGCCAAAAGTATGGAATGCTCCAATGGTCGTTAAAAGAATGGAATAATGGGTGCTAATAACATAGGTAGAAACATCAAATATCAAAAACAGATAGCATGAAAAGGTTTCTATCGTTTTTACCAATTACGATTATTAATGAGCTTCCAATCAAACCACTGCAATGGTCTTATTTGGAATTTACGTGCTGAACACGCTTTACACGCTTTAACTGAAAACTGCAATCAATGACCAGTACTAAATAGAGCCTCCAAAACAAATATAATAGCCGTTTGCACGGCAGATTAATGCGCTGAAATATTAAAGCAACATTCTTAAGATAATCCATGAAAGAAAATAATTGTTTTCATGCGATGTCATCGGCATCCAATGGCTAAGCCATATGTTTCCAGCTAAGAATGAGTTATATGCACAAAGCAGGACTCTTTAAAGGCATATGTTGTCCTGTTCATGCCTACAGTACTCCCAAATTCTGGGAGAATACCAGGTTATGGTAATAAACGGTGTGGGTCGGTCAAGGACGTCTAATGCGCCATTATTGCTTACATCGGCGGTATGTGAAGCAAGTTAGACTTTGAGGATTGTTTTGTTCAAAGATCATTCATCGTGAATCATGTTTAGTTATGTAAGCTGTGTAAGAAATGTATACCTATGAACAGGGCCACGGCCGGGATCTAATTTCGAGTTGTCGCGTCTGCGGCAGATATGCCACCGAATTGTTTTTTAAGCCTTAAAAGGCTTTAGTAAGAAGGTATTTCGCGTCATACCTGCCCATGCAATCTGATTTCATTTACAGCGGCCCCCCAGAATATTTTTCAAAATATGCAACCAGCCATACACGTTTTGAATATCTAGAAAACACCTTTAGCCCCAAAACCGCTGTTAAAAGCCAAATCATTAGACAACAATCACTGAAAGCTTTGTTTTTAAAGCTTCGCACCGTCGCGGATCGTGAAAACGGTTTATAACTAGGTTTCGTTCCGATTTTTGGCGCTATTGGCGCTAGTTGCATTAAGAAAATCGTCAGCGCAGTGCAGCGCACTCTCACGATATCTTCGCCTCGCTTCCCCGGGTGTGCTGCAGCCATCGACGATAGCATAACAGTAACTCAATGTATAATATAATATATTTATTACCCAATATGGCGTTGGCGTGTGGCAAAATCCGACATGTCAGGAAGAAAACTAGGCATTTTATGTACCATGCACTTCATGAAACCCTCGTAAAACTACCTTTGTTACACTACACATGATTTTTTTAGGCGCTCGTTGAAAAACGCACTTGGTTAAGGTTGTTTTCTGTAATCACAATAAACCTGCGCCAGGCCGGGGGTCTGGGGCAACCGCGCCCGGCCTGGGAAATTGATCACCCTGGGATTTTCAACACACTGGGACCCTTCAAGTCCTGGGAACTTCAGCCGTTGCACGAGAACAATGACACGGTCGCAAAGGTCTCGTCAAATCATGCCGCGTACACACCAAATTATTTACCTTAAGTCAAAAGTGAGGCCACCAGAGGTCATAAAATGGAAAACACGGTCATTCTGAGAGTTGCAGTTAAAACGTACGTTAACGCGTCAAGACGAATATGGAAGGCACGGAACTAAGCATTAAGACTGTGGGATTTCTATTCCGACTATTTTTGTTTTCCCACAGGGGTTAAGTCAGATCAGGTCACAGTTCAAAATTGGTCTACCAATAGCCCACAACAAATATACTTTTCAGTTCTCTTTCACAATGTGCTTCTGGCTAAGTTTATTTTTTGAAATGCAGCTGTGGAAAAAGCATCCCAGGCACAAAAACGTCATTTACGGGTTGCCAAGAGGCCAACTGAGGTCAAGGTAGGTCAAATTCATAAAGCATCAAATGAACAGCGTGAAGTATTAACCGGGTCTATGTGACCAGTGCAACGTTCTCCTGCGGTCAGAAATAGTATGTTGTACATCTGTAGGTACGCAAGTTTCCATAGCTTTTGTAGGCATCATACATAGTCTTTTCGCTCGGAAATGCATTTGTAACAAACTGAGGATAAGCACGTTGGTACATGACATTTCTAGCCTCTCCGCTACTGACAACAATGGATATTGACCTTGGTTGACCTCATATGATCTTAAGTGTTTTAACGTGACATATTGTAGCCCCCTTATGCTTTATAATGATAAGCATCATATCTGCAGTAGAATATTCAAATTCTGTGACCAAAATTACCCAATAAAACTGTCTATTTGTAACCGAGCGTGTGCTTACAGACAGCACCCTTAGAGGTAGGTCATGACCTAGGCCAATGGCACGTGCGCTGTTTCATGTGATGTTTGCGCACGCGAGTTAGTGCTGTTATCCTAATAAACAAACATCAAAACTACAGAAAAAGCTCATAAATTTGCATAATTTACAAAAACAACAAACTTGACCACGCCTCAGGTGCTAACCTCGCCTGCTTCGAAATACTACAAAACCTAAAATGTAGGCACTATAATGCTCCGTTACTTCACAAGTTGGAGCAGTGGTAAATCACGCACAAAAACGTTATGCGTGGTCAAAAGGTTTTTAGAAGTTGACGTGTTTAGCCTGGCTTAGGTCATTAACATTGGCATATCAACATTTTAGAATTGTATAAGTGATGCCAAGTTGATAGATATGAAGGCACTGCAAATTTGCTGTCACTGCGAGCGTTCGTTTTTGAGCTGTGCTCGGAAAGGCATAGGGGAAGTCAACTTCCCCGGCTGGTAAAAGTCAATACTCCAGATGATCACAAAAAATTGAGCGTTTCAAGTACCCTGACTAAATTGAGCGTAATTTCTGCGACAGGTTCACGTTTGCTGATCGATCGCGACCACACATTTCTTCCTTCTCACATTTTTGCCGTTCTTATTTAGCGTTTGGTATCACTCGTGCTTTTATACGTTTTCATCGCTCGAACACAATAATTTTACCCATTTTAGTGTGTGACCCTTCACTCCAACCCTCCTCTCCTACCTGCAGCTCCACAAAAGCACGCTTGCCTACCGGATCTCGACGGTACGTACCCGGGTGACTCGGTGGCAGCCTTATCGCAAACAGCTTTCCCGCAGCATCGTACTATGCCAGGGACCTGGTACTTGAACCGCTTAATACACTTCCAGGACTATGTGCCGCTGCTTTAGGACGCCACTGGCACGGGGTCCGCCAACATTTGCATGTCTGAATTGCATGCGTCACCTCACAGTTTTCAGCCCCCCCCCCCCCCCGCTCCCAATGATCGCCGCATCCAGCCCTCCCTCCGGTGCTGATTCTAACCGGACGGGCTCACATGCTGCTCGCCACGCCCGACTGTGCTGTGGGATTCGCATTCCAAACAAGTCTTTGCGCGAGCTCAAAGTACCCCGTTAGAAGGCGGAGAATATCAAATTCCAGACCGAAAACATTCTTTGTGATGCAGTTGAAGAGCGATGACGAGGAAAAACAACGGCAATCTACGAAGACGGACCATGGCTGGAAAAAGTTGGTGCGTTTGGGCGAATATGCATCGATCCTGCCACGCATACACCGGATGTGCCATGAGCGATGCCGAGAAGAGAGCACTCACCAGCAGCAGACAAATACGAGTCACTGGATGAATGATAAGGGGCGTGGGTGCCACGCGGAGAGAACGCATTCACTGCCGGGATAAGGGACGCTGCTCTCTCGCCCGATGAGCGAGAGGACAAAACCTGGCAGACGGGGAACACTCGTCGGTGGGATCGAGGTGACAGGGCATCGCAGCACGAGATCAGGAGATGGGGACAGACCCGATGAGGCTTCCAAGGGGAGCCCAGGCAGAAGAACCGAAGGATGGCAGAGGGGAGATTGAGCGGTTAAATAGGCAAATCGGGGAGTGCCGGGAAGGGTTTCCCGTGGACAGCACGACACGGGAGCTGCCCGGCCGGCCCCTCGTGTGAGTGACGCCAGCAGGCACCTGCCGTATCGCAGCCATCTTTCCAGTCGACCGGCCGATGCGCAAAATGGAGATCCCCCAGTATACAGACTGCCAAGCGCTTATCTCCGTGCAGAAGCAGCTGCTGTTCAGGTGTTGAGGCAGGCGAAGGTGTTGAAACAGCTGGCGTTCCTGGCGTTAGAGGGACGGCGGATGGTGGTGGAGGTGGGGAGAGGGGAAAGTCCGCTGCCCATGGCCGATCGGGCCGTACATGCTTACCGTACGCGTGGCCGAGGCATCACTGGCGAGCGCGCGTCGCGAAAGGGTGGCCATCGAGCTGGCCAGCCCGTGTGGAGCAGAATCGGACAAGCAGCCGGTGCTGCTGGAAGCTCACAGCACTTGAGAGAGCCAATCTCGTCCGGAGCTACGTGGCTCCTCTCACTCTCGGCGGCTCCTTTCGTGGCGTTGGGGCAGCGCACGAGCGCTCAGGGGAGACGGCGGCAATGACATGGGAGCACCGCTCCGTGAACGCCTCATACGCTCAGCGTAAGGCTAAGTACCTGTAGCGCGGCTGAGCGGTGCGGTAACGTTTGAAGCTTCGTCGTCGACCAAACGCGTACACAATAGCGTCAAGCATTTAACACGCGCCGAAGTGGTCGGCTGAATACCCTTTGCTCGGGTGAGGGGACAATTTGACACCGCTGAGATCCCAGAAACTAAGAGAGCTAGAGACACTAAATTCACAGGGTGTGTTGACTTGTACGTGAGCTCACTTGGGTCCAAATTTAAGTTTCCTCATCATGACCTTAGGATTAAATAAGGTCAAACAAGGTCAAAATCCAGATTGAAGTTCAAGGCACCCCAGAACCTAGATGCCTGCTCTAAGCAAAACATAATTGATGTTCATTTAACGTCAGTGACCCTGCTTGACCTTTCGGAGATCGTGTTGCCAAAATCATACAATACCGCTTTTAGTTTGCGCTTGGATAAGCATCAACTATTACGCCAGGCAGTATGCTCTTTAAAAAATGTTGACCTGGGTCAGTTAAGGTCAATGACCTATCCTGACCTTTAAGAAGTCTGTGGAAGATGTGAAATGTGGTTCCTGTTATCATTTTATTCGAAAATGATACCAGAAACTACCACGCACAGATAGCTGTGTAGTAATAAAACAGGTTAGTTTAAACAAGATGGTCGGTAATAAAGCAGGTAGTCTTACTCCGTCCTGCTGCCTCGGAAAACTTTATGTCGACCTTTTTGCGCGAGGTGTTATTCTTGGGATTCCTTGTAACTGGGTCGGCCCGCCCTCGTTTTTCCACATGGTCCAATCGTGTGTCCGGAATGTCCTCCACACCCAATACGTTCCCGGGACAGCCTGCCCTGATTCCAGGGATCGGTCTGCGACGTTCCTGGGCCAGGAATCGGGTGTCTCGTCGCCCACAGTGGTGCCAGACCCGCCCTCTCTTTTTCTGCCTCGCCTCGGGGGTCCCGTGCGCCCCTCTTTGGCCGAGTTCTCACGTAGGTCGGCGCTCCTGACACCAGCTGGGATGACAGCGACACGGGCGCGCCGGAGTTCTTGGGCGGAACCGTTGGCTGTGGGGATGATTTCCGCCGGTGATGCGGTCGCCGCGTGGTCATTAATCTCGTCGATCTGGTTAACAGCAGGTGTTCTTTTTTGTGGGCGATCGGCTGCAGGTTCTGGCGGCTCCGCATTTGCTTCTCAGGTTGCGCTTGGCCCAACAGTTTCGTTTGAAACGGAAGGGAGAGTTCCTGGCCACGGCCGGCTTGCTTGCTGTCCCACGACCCATCGGGAAGCTCCACCGATCCCGGAAGGGCGGTGTGAAAAATGAAAAGCGTCGAAATGCATGTCTACAATAGCGATGTCGTGGCAACGCAGAAGCAATGTCGCGGAGAAGTTTTGTCCTTGGAATTTGTGTCGCGTAGGAGTGTTGTCCGTGGCAGTTTTAATCGTAAAAGTTATGTCGTGTAGAGATCGTGTCGAAGCAGTTTTGTCGTTGGAAGTTTTGTGGCAGCAGTCCTGACGTGGCACCCTAAAATGAAGATCTCTTGCAGTGACGGAGGTAGTGCAAACTTGCAAAGAATCGAATGGTGCGTTGCACGTTACCTGAGAACCCACTTGTCCATACATAGCGCAAATCACCTTGCTCCATTTTTGCCTCGCCTGGTAAACCCGCTGTTTTCAGAAACAGGCTCACCACCGCAATTATCTTCTCTTCCTAGCAAGCAATGCTGACTCCAGAAAGCAGTTTTTCAGTCGCGGTAATTTCCGGGCGCCTGAAATGTGACGCCTCCCTGACTCTCCCCGGACGCAATGCTGTTAACTAAAACATTGTCATGAGTGTACCACCACGCTGTACCGGTTCCGTACTAAGCCCGTGTCACGGACAAACTTGGCTGAATTATTATAACAGAAGCTGAAATGACATATGAATCAGCAGAAGATATCGATACCTGGGCTATATTGAACTCAAAAACACTTTGGGGCAAGCCCCTTCAGTGTTTTATTTAATAAGACTTCCGCTTTGTCGTTCTACATCACAACCAGGAGTACCCTTACACTTACTCCTCACCATCGTGAACGACTTCGACCCAATCTAACTGGAAGGAGAAGCTTCCATAATGAGAGGAGCCGAGTCGCGGCACCCCCGGTCCCCAGAACACGTGCGTCACGTGGTTAGACCCACAAAACCAGGACCAGCACCGCTTTTCTCAAACTTTCCCGTGCCGTGGCTCGGTGACTTCAGTGTGTGTGTGTGTGTGATGTGGGGTGGGGTTAGATGACTAGGCGTAAACAGTGCACGTACATCATCATAGGGACGCCGCCGTTCAGGACGGACATTGCCATGATGCTGAGGGTCGCTTCTCATGCTCCCGCCACCCCGGAGTCCCCGAGTCCCGCTCTAAGGCGCCCTCCCTTTGTCGGCAGCACAAAACGATGGGCGTGCGCTCCTCCAAGAGCGGCGCCGAGTCCACGGCGGCCGAGCGTGGCGCCGCCGAGCCCGGCCGCAAGTCCAACTGGGAGGTGATTGAGCACTACAGCAAGTCGGGCCTGCACAGCGGCTCCGTGCGCTCTCGGCAGGAGGAGGCGGCCGCGCGGCTGGAGCTCGCCCCGCCGCCGCCCGCGTCGCAGCGTGCCCGGCGCCCTCTATACTCGCCCTGTCTGCGCCTCTTCCGCTCGCACCGGTTCACAGACGTGCAGGTGGAGTCGCTGTACCAGCGCTACTTTCTGCGCATGGACCAGTCGTCGCTCACCTCGTTGCTGGGCATCCTGATGATCGTGCTGGTCTCGCTGGGCCTGCTAGAGTACATCATGCGCGACACGGCCGGCGTGCGCGTCCTGCTGGCGGTGCTGGCTACGCTGCTGGTGCTGTACGTGTCGCTGGCCGTGACGCTGGCACGCGCGCGCCTGCTACGCACCCTGCTGCTGCTCGTCTTCAGCTGCCTGATCGCCGTCTCCTTCTTCGCGCTGGTGGCCAGTGTGGTGGCCACGTCAGAGACGGGCTCGCCCACAGACGGCGTCTGGCAGACGCTCTTCTGCGTGTACATGGTGTACGCGCTGCTGCCGCTGCGGCTGCGTGAGGCGCTGGCCAGCGGCCTGCTGCTGGCGCTGCTGCATCTCAGCCTGGCCGGCTACCTCAGCCGCGACCACCCTGCCGCGCTGCCGCTGGTGAGTACGCTGGACGGGGTGGGCCACCCTGCTGCACTGCCGCTGGTGAGCGCACTGGGCGCGGTGAGCACACTGGGCGGGGTAGGCCACCTGTCGCGCTGCCGCTGGTGAACACCTTGGACGGGGTGGGCTACCCTGCCGCGCCGCGCTGCCGCTGGTGAGTACACTGGACGGGGTGGACCACCTTGCCGTGCTGCCACCGCCGAGCACGCTTGCCCGAGGAAGCCACATGACTACCGCCACTGAGCAGGAAAACACGCAACTCTTTCCCCAATGTAATGTGTTCTGAGCAGGGAAGCATTCGGTGCATTGCAATTTGCCTCACGTCCACCTTTTGAGGAAGGCGGTGCACCGCCAGTTTGGGTATCTGGAGACTACGGCTTCCACGGTCTTGGCAGGCTCGGGCAGCGAAATCGCATTTTCATCTCGCAAGCTTCTTTGCGCTTGTTTTGAACTGTTCTCCGATTGAGATAAATCTTACGAGACCGGATTTATTCTTGTTTTACTTCACAGCCACGCTCCCCTGGGATTACGTTTTCCAGGCGTAAGTCTTCCGAGCGCATACTCGCAGCAGTTGTTTTTTTCGAATGTATGTCTTTCGATCGCATATATTCCGGGAGCAAGTATTCCGAGCGGTGGTTCTGAGTGGATCTTCTGAGCGTAGGTAACCGGGAATAGTTTTACAAAGCGTAGGCGTCTACAGCAGGAGGATTTCCAAGCGTTGGTCTTCCGAGCGTAGGCTTGCGAGCGTAGGTGTGCGCAACAGGTGGTCTTCTGAGCGTTGGTCTTCCGAGCGTAGTCTTGCGAGCGTAGGTGCGCACAGCAGGCGGTCTTCCGAGTGTTGGTCTTCCGAGCGTAGGTGTGCGCAACAGGAGGTCTTCCGAGCGTTGGTCTTCCGGGCTAGGCTTCCAGGATGAAGTCTTCCGACATTCACCCTGAGGGAGTCCCTTGCCTAATAGTTAAATGGAGTCGGCAGCGTGTCATGACGGGAAGACCACTAGTTCCTGAGTGTGGAAGGCCTCTTTGAACGGAACTGCTGCCCGCCAGTTGATGCCATGGTGTTCTGGTGCACCCATGACACCACAAACCCATCGTGACGTGACGGCTGGGAGCACTACCGTGACGCTCCTGCGCCACCTGCACTCCGCTGTAAAATGGCAACGTCGAGAACACCGCCGTGTTCAGAATTATTCAAGGTGAACAGGATTGACATAGCATCATCACAGCTGTGGCGTCACGGTGTCACGCAACGCTGGTTAACTGCTTGTCCCATCATGCGATGCACGAACACAGAACCACCGCCGGCGGTAGAACACCGACCACTCTAACACAGACACACTACCAGTAGGAGAACGCTAGCCACCCTAACTCAGAACCGCTGCCGGTGGAAGAACGCTAGCCACCCAACACAGAAGCACTGCCGGTGGAAAAACGCCGCCAACCCTAACACAGAACCACCGCCAGCTGGAGAACGCCGCTAACCCTAACACAGAACCACTGCCGGTGAAAGAACGCCGCCAACCCTAACACAGAACCACTGTCGGTGAAAGAACGCCGCCATCCCTAACACAGAACCACTGCCGGTGAAAGAACGCCGCCAACCCTAACACAGAACCACTGCCGGTGAAAGAACGCCGCCAACCCCAACACAGAACCACTGCCGGTGGAAGAACGCCGCCAGCCCTAACACGACACCACCGCCAGCTGGAGAACGCCGCTAACCCTAACACAGAACCACTGTCGGTGAAAGAACGCCGCTAACCCTAACACAGAATCACTGCCGGTGAAAGAACGCCGCTAGCCCTAACACAGAACCACCGCCAGCTGGAGAACGCTGCTGACCCTAACGCAGAACCACCGCCACTGGGAGCACCAGCCACCCTTAGCCCGCGGAACCGCTGTCTGGAGACGCGGGGCTGTTATTGATATGGTTTTTGCTAATGTCCATTGTCTCATTTGGATAAAAACGCATCGTGACTAACACAGACCTGCCTCACGGCTCAGACGAGCGACTATTTGCAGACCCTCCCCAGGATTTTTTGCAGATTCTGCTACCATTTGTCAGCGACTTTTCAAATCACATCGTGTAATGGCAGCTTGCAAAGCTATTCACTGCCTGCCACTATCACCACGTATTCATTACGGATCGTTCAATATCTTTAGCCAGACGCCTGATTCGAGTCAATAAGCTTCATAATATGCGATAAAAACGAGGCTGCGACGCCGACAGCGTAAAAAGAACACACAAAAGTAAACACCAACCGCTTTCACACTGGCAAACTCAAGACATGAACACAGCACGGCTCCAGAAAGCCACAACGGCCGATGGCAGGCAGTTCCAGGACGTGGCCGAACAGTACGACAACGCCCTGAGTGCCAATCTAAAGTCTTTTGCACCGCTTTTCCGGTCGTCAAAGCTGGAGAGCGGGCAGCCCCAAAGCGTCAGCCACCACCGGTCTTGCGACGTCCTAGCAGCGGTGCAAGAGGCGAGCAGCGACCGAACCGCCACCGTGATGCGGGAGTCATTCCGGACCCTGGAGGCGCCATCGTGGCCACGGCGTGACATAAGGTCACTCATGCCGCGCCAACCGGGCGAAAGACTTGTGGAGACGATCCTGGCCCCGCGCCCACGAGATGCAAGGCCGTGAAATTCACCTTTTGCGCTCGGCTGAGATAGCAGGCAGCGCCCACGTCCCAGATTCAGAGGCAGTGAAAGATGGGAGGGAAACATGGGCTCCAACAAGGAACTTGTTGGGGTGAATTGATGAAGAGCTTGATATCAATATAGATCAAGCAGGTTTGAACTATTTTTTTTTTAAGAACTCGGATATACTACTCCCGGGATAGCATAGGTTGAAGGTCTCAACATATTCATAGGTGGGGAGGGGGTATAGTTTGAAATCGGAGTTGTTTTTGGCTGGCCCTGAGTACCCGATCGACTATCCCTTTTCTGACTGTGCTTGGCTCGCCGGGCCTTATCATAAGGCGTATTCCTGGAACCGCCTGCCGCCAGTCGTGACTCCCAAAGCCACGCATTCCAGGGCCTTTCTTGTTGAGATTTTATTAATGCGACTCTTCACCAGCATATTTGGTCGGCCTTAGGTGTAAAAGATAACAAACTTGATTTTTGGACGATGGAAAATTGCTTCTTGCGTGCTCCTCGTGTGTGAATGTAACGACAGAAGCTCGCTCACCCAGTCCCTCATACAACACCGACTCCGGGAACTACGAAGGTACATGAAAAGACGTGACGTATGCACGTTAACAGCCTATGTCGCCCCATGCTCCGGAGAGCCAGTGAATGGGGAATATAGCAGCTTGTCTGGCTTTGCCAGGACAGCTTGGTCCTGAACGAAATGTGTCTATTAACTGGAGTGCTCCACACTTGTGTGTGGTCTTCAAGTGAGATAGCCATTTTGCAGTTCATTCAGTGCAGTTCACAGCTCTGTCCTTTTAGAACTTAAACACGCTTTCCGGCACCAAATGACTGCAATTGGCTTCTCGACGAAACCAATGCGCTCGGTGCAAGTTTCAGATATAGCCCACATTTTATGCTATATTGTACAGGAGGTTGGACAGTGTTACGAGTCGACGGAAATAAGCTTGCAAATGGAATGCCTTAAAAACGGCGCCGTAGCCGAGCATGTCAATGGAAGGAACCAAAATCAAATCACGGACAGATATGAAGAAATACCACGAGGGAGGGTCAAAACACGCGCACGTGACACTGTTTGGGTTCTGCGAACAACGCACCGATTAGCATGGCACCTCCTGACAAGTTGAAGTACTAGAAGTGAGTCAGCCCGTTCGCTACGGTGATAATTTCCCACGGCCAGTTTGGCAGCCACTCTGACGTCATAGTATTTTCCAAGACGCAAGCAAACCATGACGTATTGAAGAGCGTGTTTACTTAAATTGAAATTTCGTATCTAGAGAGGTATTTTGGACTTAACGGAAATGCCATATATGAAGATGTTTAAGCAAGCTAAATATGTGATGAAGTAAGCTAGCTTGTGGCAGTACACTTTTAAGTGGAAAGACTGCTCTGGGCAATGTAGTTTCTCCATCACGTAAATACGTTCCTCAGTGCGTCATTGCTTCATTACGTCATGCAGCATCTGTATGACAGCACTCCATCTTAGTTCTTCAGTTTCTAACCAGCTGCGGTGCTGGATGTGTGCTAAAACTAATATCGGTAGGTGCTCGTCTTTTGACCCATTCTTGTGGTGTTCTTACATATTTATCTGTGTGTTTAAGGTGCTTACTTGTATTCACACACTCGATTAAAGCGCTTCCCTGAAGGTATACCATTACAAGGCTTAGTTCCGTAATATTTAGGAAGAGTGCATAAGTCTTGTATTTTGTAGCACAACACATGCGTCGAGTTAGAATCTTGCACAGCTAGCACAACATTGATTGAGAGCCAGTTGGGGGCCGTTATATCGGTAAATTGTGCTCCCGCACTCCAACTATGAACGGCTGGACAAGTATATTTTTATTGACCTCGAACGCTGCAAGGTCAGTGAACTGGCAGGATTTGAATAACGTTATTATGGCGTCACGAATACCTGGGTGGCCTTGACATGGTCTGCACGAAATATTCTGCACATCTTTGCGGGCGGAGAACTCAGAAACAAAAAGGTTTTAAATCTTAAGAAGGATAGGGCTCTGAATTACACCTACTGATCTTCAAGATGATTATTTTACTTAAAAACAAAGTTAAGCACTTTCTTTAAAACACAGACCGCTAGTTACCAGTGAGCTTATTTCATCACATCTGATGATTGCCTCAATATATTCTAATGTGAAACATTTACTTGAAACGAACCGTGTCTTGGAGAAATTAATCAATAGGCTGCTAAAGCTACTGAAGTAAGTTAAAAAGCATGCTTTGAATCAAAATTATGCCAAGCTAGCTGGGTTTTCCAGTTGTTTTTTACTTACCTGAATTTTGGTCTAAAAGCAACTCCTTTCGGCATATTGGTCATTTTCATTTGAGATTCAGTTTTGTTTCCATCTTGCAACATTATATTTATGTAAAGAGGACTTATATAAGCATGCAGGACCAAAGCCCAGTCATCTGCCAGATATAAAGCACCTGGGCATCACATTATGAATACAACCGCAACGTAACCATGCGATAATACGATCAAGATGGAGCAAAGTTCCGTAAGCCTTCAGAATTTTTATACCACCCAATATCTGGCATGGCATGTTGAGCAACAGACATTAACATTTACGGCCGTCAAGTCGCACAGATCAGGTACCAGAGAAACAATACCTGATCCACAAACTAGAGCTTGTTTGTGCATCACAGAATGATATAACAAGTTCCGCATCACAGAATGAGAGTCTGACAAACATGAAAAGGAGTCCGGCAATTTTGATTACATGGATTTCTGGAATCCGCGTCAATGCTAAGCAATGTTTGCTGCGTGAGTCTTATTGCACCATCCGACGTTGAGAGCCCTGGTCAACGACGCAATTTCGCGGGGAAAGCCTCAACTGTCATCATGCTCAGCACGGTCAGTCATGCCTTCTGACGACGCCTGGCCCTTATACAAGGCCGCCAGCACTGATCTCCTGCTATCTCGGTCAGGGGAAATACCGGGCGCTCAAGGCGATTCGACCTATCTTAACACGGATGGCTAAATCGGAGACCAGGCGCGTTTACTACCCCAGCTATCGAGACGGACGAGCTGCTGCAAGGACATTTTAGTGCGTACAAATCGACTCCCCATAGCCCACAACGACTGTGTGTAATATTGTTCGTTGGAATAGCATACAAACCCGTTGCCGGCAACACGCGAACAGAAGCAGCGCACCAATTACGTAGCATGACCCGACATATGAAAATAAAGTAATCCCAGGGGAATCCTACCTATTATTTTCCAAGCGACTGTGAAATCCTAGCTGACCATTGAAATGAGGGAAAACATTACGACCGCGACGAACCGAAGTGTTTTTAACTCAACAATACTGCAATCATTGCTGCCGACGTCCCTCCACGACTGCAGCCTAGCGATGCATGCTTGAGATTGAACGGAAACCACACACCAAAAATGCTTGTCTAATACGAGGTCCAGCGAAATTCATTTTCCCGAAGTGCTTTTAATCGATTGCGAGGTCGCCATCAGCTGTAAAGAACATTATTTGAAGTAGATCGCGAACCGACGCCCGCCCCCGCAGCTTAATCGCATAGAGTGCCTGGCCCCTTGTCTATCCGTGGGAGACGGGTGGGTTTTAGTCGCCTTGGCGCTCGCTTTTTGCCCCTGAGTGGGATGACCTACGGTCGGTGGCAACAGCCGCTTAAGGTCAGATGAGGCCAGATGAGGCAGCTGGTGAAACACTCGCTCAGAGCATTTAATGTGTCTTCGTTTGGGAGGTTATTACGCTGCCTTTACTGGCGAAGCGCTACGCAAGGTCTACGGTGGTAACTGGACACGGTGGTATCCGATCAGTCCGCCTTTATCGGGCGGAGTATTAAAGCACTTCACGGATTGAGCTCTCAGGATCAGGTCCGGTCCAGTCCGGCTAGTCCAGATCCAATGCCTCGCCAATCCGCTTTTTCCCAGATTTCTCTATCAAATCTGATCCGGTTCGACTTAGCCGAGCAAATTTATGACATGAATGCTTTCCATCCCGTTGCACATTAGGACCTTCTTACAATTTTAAGAGCAACTTGAATTTATCTGAGTATGCTTATTGATTTAGAGGCTAGTGTCCATGGGAGAAAATGTTCAGAAACTTGACATGACTCAGTGAGGTGCTAAAATGCTTAACCTAGCTTGATACCTGTTGGGCATGCAATTTTGCATGAAGATCAGAACAAACAAGGCTCGATGCATCATTTATCATGTCACAATTATTTTGGCCGATAATCCACAAGAGCCACCTCATCGCACGTGGTAAAATCGCTCCCGGCCCCAATAACCTAAAGACATGAGGACATGCACCTTCATTTTCAGACTCCAGGTTCGGTGCAACGTACCTGCAATACCACTCGACAATGTCAACGGCTCCTAGCTCATAAATGCAGGACGGCACTCATTTATCATGTCTTCTGTGTGGCTAAAGCGTCATTTCATCCCAAAGATGATACGTCGGGTGTATATTCGTTCTCCGACATAGATGATGAAAAACCTCAAGTGCGACCATTATTTTCTGCTAGATAATCGGCTGCGTCAAAATAATAATTCACACGCCCTGCCCACTGGTAGGTGCCTGTGGCGCGTGCTGCTTCATCCAGGCTTATGAGGCAGTGGTACCATTTCTGAACCCAATTCTACAAAGTGAGATACGACCAGATTTTTTTTGCTGAAGGTGAAAAAATCGAAACCTATTTTCAGTTGTAATCATGCGTTGCACAGCTACAGGAAGAAACGTTTACGCAGGCAACAATAAATTGTGCCATGCAGCTTGACAGCAGTACCCCATTTTGTCTTCGATGTGTTGTTTTCAGCACGCTATGAGAGGTACCATAGATACTTCATCAAATGGTGAGGCGTTTTAAGAATCCCCCGGTATTTACGAACGTGGCGCGAAAGTTTGGTGCATGTCGCCCATCATCCGATATTTTTCGTGACTGCTGGCGCTTTAACATCTCTTGTACGCACTAGCCACCTGCCATGGGCTCGGGCGAGCCCACAAGCCACTCCAAATTTTACCAAATATTTATTTGAGGCATGAATGGACGGCACTGGGTGCCACATTCACCCGCATCAATTTTCTGGCTTCCTGTGTAAAGTCTTGGACCTTCTGCATGATTACAGGTGATTCACAGGCATGCAGATGTATTGTTGACGTCCAAGTTGAGCATGGGTTATGCAAGTGGGAGTAGAAGAGATGGGACACGTATCAATGAGTACTCAACACATGCTTAGGTTTTTTTGCTAGATGCGAAGAGTGCCTAACTCACATCAAACAGCTAAATGATCAGTGAAAAAGTTGCTCTGGTCCCTGGTTGTATAGGACCATATGGTTATTCTCTGAGATGCGTTTATTGGGGAGGGGAGTGGGTAAATAAATAATCTGTCAGGATGCAACAATGTTTGTCCTCACGGACACCTGGAAATTGATTTAAAGGAGCATACTTAATTTGAAGCTGGTGTTGAATTGATCAATTAGACTTACTAGGTAAGTAGAAACTACCAGGCTGACTTACTAGGTAAATAGAAACTATAGTGCTGCGATGGAACTAATCTTATTTCTATTTTGTTCGGCGGGTGTTAAGATTTGAAAACAATGTAGGGTGATTTCTACCAACAGACCATGCTCCTGCCCAGTTTTTCATCTCTAAAATGCGATGTCACTCAGTCGGGTTAAATGGGATTGCTGTCAAGATCACGCAGAATTGTTGCTGTGGTATAATAATATAGGTAATTAGATTATTAGACATTATAGTTATCTTGAGAGGAAAGAGCTCTAAATTTTCATACGAGCATATATCAGTGTCACTCCTTCATAACAATTTTTCGATGTGGCCTGTTTCTTAGAAAATTTATCCGTAGAATATATGACGGAGTTATGTGGGACGTACCTTGTTTGCGCATCGCTTGGAATTTGATTGTTTAGCTATTCTTTTCTGAGTTGATATCTTCATTAAGCATTTCAGGATTTTGTAGTGTAAAGTTTGGTTTGGTTTGTTTTCTATCCGTTCTGTCTGTGTGAGCTGGAAAATTTGAAAACCCGGCGAGGTCTATATCTATATTTTGATGTAAATTTCTGATCCGGTTAAATACGGCGCTCGGGTGGATCCACAATCCACGGATTGATGCAACCCGTGAAGCTCTCGACTGAATATGCCTTTTGTAGTGTTGTAGGCCGAGCCACTAATGGCGTGCCGCTCATCCATACACCGACCTTGCCGTGCGCCAGTGATGGTTGACGCGCGGTGCGGGCTGCTGGCGGTCGGCGACGAACGTTGGAAGCGGGCCGCGGCTGCCCGTGCCGGCCGGCCCGCACACCTGTGGCGGCAGCTGCTCGCTCCTCCCCCAGCCCCGTTCACCGATACATGTACTCACAAGTCATGCCAGCGCGCTCGTCCAGGCGCGGTGTCCACGTTCGCCTGACTGATTCTGCTCGAGTTCTGGCGTGCTTTGAAAGCAATGTTCTTCATCTTGCACCGACACACAGAGGCTTGGGTGATCGAAATGTCACGCGGCGGCGCACGGTGTGCGTTGAAATAAGCCTGCTGAAAGCTCGAGCGCACAGTTAGCACAGTTAGTTGTTAGCGCAGTTAGTTGTTAAGTGCATTTACGAGGAACATTGTACAGCTAAAGATCTAGACAGCTTTAATATCCGTATTCCTCGCAGAAGAAACAGGAGAACGGAGAGATAGGTGTGATATTTAAGTTACATTCCAGTATTGAAACGAATATCAGTAGTCGATTCAAAGCGGCTTGCCGATGCTACTCGATTTTTCAGACTTTTTAAATGTAATGCTGATATTCGTTTCGATAAAGCCGTGTAGCCGAAATATATCATATATCTTTCCATTCTCCAGTTTATTCTACGAGCAGTAAGGCTACCAGTACTATCAAGTTAGAACACTCTTTTTTGCCATCTTGGAAAGAGACGCCGCCTATATGTAACTACCGTGTTGCAACGTACATAGAAGGCCTCATAAACATGATCTCGTTTATTTCAGATTGCCTGCAACGGTCTGCTGTTCCTGTGTGTAAATATGGCTGGCGTTTTTACGCATTATCCCAGCGAGCTGGCGAAAAGAAAGGCGTTCCTGGAGACCCGGCAGTGTATCGAGGCTCGGCTGGTTACCCAGCGGGAGAACCAGCAACAGGTGAGTAGGCCAGCAGTTTGCCCCAGCGGGAAAACCAGCAGCAGGTGAGCAGACCAGCAGTTCGTCGTCTCTCTGCAGCACCGCGTGCGCTGTCGTCAACGTGGTGGTGACCGGTTGGCAACATTATTTATCGACACGAAATCTAGCAGTTAAGGATAAGGATCGAAGGCCTTGTTCAGAAAATGCATAATTGGCGTAAATATTTTCATAAATTGTGAAACGTAACGAGAGGGTCTACGCTCGACCAGACCCAGCTGCGGTGCAAGTGAACAAACTGCAGAACTCGGACACGTGAAAAAACAAGGTGTTCTTGGCATTAAGGTGTGTCATCGAGGGCGTGAATTTCTTGGAATCAACTGAGACAAAGCTTTTCTTTGGCACACGGATTAATGATAAACCTTCAGGTTTTTAGCACCGCACCACTGTTGATATTCGTGACGCGAAGGCAGTTTTTCCTTGATACGCCAAGAACTTCGTGTTCGGTACTAGCGCCAACTATTTTACGCACTGGTATCATCCTCCAACAAGTTTCAAACTCCCCACTTCCCAAACTACTGGTACCTGGTGGATTATGTATGAAATATATATGATGAAGAGCGCCAGCAAGACACTGCCAAACACATTTTAAGCGGACTTTTTATTAAAGAACATTATTTTTTGGTAAAACCCAAAGCTGTGCAGTTATGAGAATGCTCCAGTACGCCGGGGTAGGTTTTAAGCTTGCGATTGTTAATGCATCATAGTGATGTTAATTTGCAATTTATATGTTTGTTGTGTGGGCGCTATGGGTTTGTTAGTTTAGTGTTTCCGGTACTAAAACCTTTCCTTCGATCGATTATCTGCATAAGCATGCCAAAGGCCACACGGTCGCGCACACAATTTTTTTGTGGTAGGCCACCCGGCTCCACTGTCCCACCACGAACTGCCGACTACAGGAAAGCCTTGAGCTACATCAGGTTGCTGAGCGAATCGAAGAGGAATCTCACTAATGCTATCCTCAAAACCGCGCCGGGAGAAATCAGCAAACTGTGGAGCAATGTAGCTATCCCTGTTCATTATCTAAAATACGTGACAAAATTGATCGAGAGGAATTGATATCATCTCAACAGAGCTATCAGCAAGAAATGAAAGAAAAAAAGTAACTCAGCAACGCCGTCAGCGCTAAATTCAACAAGCTTCTCGATGTCGCGAAATTCAAGTGCAAGCCTCAGCGCAGCTTTCCATGCCCAGTTGTCTGCACAGTGTATCAAGAAGAGGTTGCCTTGAACGACCAGTGCAGGCACCGGAAGCTTACCCTGGGGTCATATGACCGGGATACGACTGTGACTGAGGAGGCTCGCGAGGTGCGGAGGATGGCCAGACAACCGCTGGGGCGTCATGGCTCGGCCGCCAGTGAGGCTGTGTCTGCTGCTGAGCCTGAGTAGCCTTCCCCGCCGGCTGCTGAGCCCGCGCCGCCTGCTGAGCCAGCGCTGGCTGCTGATGCTGAATTCGAGCCTGCTCCGGAACCAAGTGGTCTCAGCGCTGGTGGCTTAGCCGAGAGCACGGATTACTACACGGTTCCGTACATGGTAGAAGGTGACGACAACGCCGATTGTTCGTTTCTGTTGAAACCACTGTCGTTGTAGATTATAACGTTAACGATCTGACTAGCACCGCGCAGGCGGTTCACAGCTGCGGTGGCTCTAACTGGGCCGCTGCTGCTGTCATCAATGCCTTCCAACAAGACAGCAGAGACGGACTGGCTATTTGAAATCAAATATCACAGATCCTAAGAAAATGTGCTGCGCAAGAGACATAGCGAGAAAGGGGACGGCCCGTCAAAATGCTGGAGCAATCCACGAGTCAAGTTTGACCATCCTCTTTTCCGGCGGTCGCGAAAGCAGGAGCTTCATGAGTCACACGTAGCCAAGCGAATCGGAAAAAACGTGGTTGTCAGTGCTGAACCAGGCAGCCACTACGTGACTCATGTTACGTCCGAGTTCGTCCGCGCCCTGCACTTGCTCGGCGATCCACACTCCGTGAGCTCGCAGTGCGACGGTCACATCGATGTGCGCGGCTGCGATGGCACGGCCGTCAACGCCGAGACGATAGGCGACGCGTTCCGGCTGTTTGAGCTGGCCACCGAGTCACCCGTACACTGGTTCATCTGCCAGCTGCGCGGCAACGGGCTGGACCGCCTCCATCTGCTGCTGAGCTTGGACGGCACGACAACGGGATCACATTTGTTTTTACCCATCGGCAAGACTTGCACCGGAGAGGTCTGGGAGAGGGACGTTGTGGCATTCAAGCCTATACCGGGCACATGCCAAACCTGCCGGTCGACCTGATTCAGCAGCTGGGCACCAGCTAGCAGTTGCTCTACTTTCTAGCCTCCGGCGCTCAAAACGGCTCTGTCCGAAACGTGGCAGCCCAGTGTTCTTACCGTTTAGCATTCACTTATCATCATACATTGTGTAATAGTATTTCGCATTATTTGCTCGCTGGTTCATGTTTACTTGTGTATTCGTTGATATCCATTCCGTCACATTTAAGGACTCTGGGTATCGGCATAACTACATGCACTTAAGAGGCGCAATAATTTTTGTACGATATAATGCTCAGTTCGTAACAAATATTTCTACATATTCGCTTTTGCTTTTTAATGGTTGACACTGGCCGCTCGCATGCTCCTAGTTTACATCTCTATCAAAACCACCAGCAGCGCTCTCAAGGGCCTCGTCCAGTGCGTGGTCGGCCACTATGTGCCGGTATAGTCCGCCATCCGGCAGAACAGCAGATGCGACTTTGGCTTACGCAGCTTGTGCCGGGGCATCGCGCTGCTCCGCGGGCTGCCGCAGCGCTCATAGGCCACGGTGCAGGCAGTCCTCCAGCGTAACGGGTGCTGGGTCCGTCCGGAAAAGCTTCTGCTGGATATGGTGTAGGATGAGAACTGCATGGTCCGCGAACAGGCGGTTCCGATCGTCACGTCGCTGGTGAACAGCAAATCGAGGGTCTTCTTCAGCCCAGGGTCTTCGCCATCCCAGCGATAAACTTCAGGGCCGTGAGATACACCAACATGATCTCATGATCTCATGACTGCTTTAGATGAAAATTTAACAAATTTTTACCAGTTATTTAACAAGCGACTCAACACGTCACCGCTTGATTACGTTTTAGAACGATCGCATGGTGTCAGAATCACGATCAGATATCAGCATCAGATAGCCGTGTCCATGCCGCTGTAGCGAACGGGCTCACTCACTTGTAATACTTAAACCTGCCGAAAGGTGACTTGCGTGTTGATGCGTAGATGTAAAACCGTAATATTTTTTATGTGCGCGCGTTCTGTTTGCTTTCGCGGTGCTCTTGCATAATTGTCCTTGATTTTCTAACAGTTACTTACATCCACCTATTCAATTAAAATACTTTTTATATTTTTATTTTATTATAAGTTATTAAATTCTCAGTCTTGCTTCCATCATAACATATACTACTGCTTAAATTTCTGTAAGATACAGCACAAAACGTTTGTGTTCGAAACTTGCACTCAACGCGTCAAAATGGTCGAGGGCCTACTGGTGACCGCCGCTGCCACGAATCCTGCCGTCGCACGCCAGACACGAATAATCCTAGGATGATATTTATTCTTGGCCTTGATCAGCATTTGGTCATCGAGGTGACGGTATTTACGTGCCATTTGCATTACATCATGAATGCCTGGGTCACCTTGAAATAGTATGCACGGAAAAGTACACACAAATTCGCGAGCATCAATTTTAGCAACCAGATGGTTTTAAGTCCCAAAAAGGGCATGTCTGTGAACTGCACTGAATGATCTTCAAAGGGTTATCTTAATTCAAAATCCCACACGCCCAAAAAAACCCGACATAAATGTGAAGCCCCACAAAATTGTGCAACACTTGCTTCATGTGAAGGGTGCTCGACGACATGCGTCACGCTCCCTTAAGAAATGTTCCCTCATCACCAGACGGTCACGCCGTAGCTCACAAATCGTACATCACCGTCACACCCCGCCACCGTCACACTTCGTCACCATCACACCCTGGCGTCACACTTCTGACGAGAGCTTAGCAAGTGTGTTTGTTTTTGTTTTCCACCCAGCGCAATAACCGCTGTTTGTTTTTGACCCATTGCATAAGCCACAATCTGAGCGTTAAGATGTCTAACTGCATCTGGGCAGCTGCAGCTGGTCTTCTAAGCTGTCTAATCGCACGGGCATTCTTCCGAGGGATCATTCCAAGGCCATGTGCTTAAAGGGAGTGTTCCACATTTGTGTAGGGTTTTGAACTGAAATAGCCATCTTGAAGATCATTCGGTGCAGTTCACAGTCTTGCCCTCGTTAGACTCAAACCATTCTAGTTTCTGAGCTACCGAAGATGTTCAAAATATTTTGGGAAGACTTTGTCAAGGTCACCCGGTCATCCATGGCGCCATAATAACGTCATTAGACTCCTGCCAATCCGTTAGCCATGCAGCGATCAAGGCCAACAAAAATATAGCTGTCGAGTCGTTGCTGGCGTTCGCAAGCATTATCTCCATATGTGACGGCTGTCAATTTACTTGTAATGAATGCTGTGCAATTTAAACAGAGCAATCGTGTTGTCTAAAATAGTCTTTTCCACTTAGAAGTATGCGTGCTGTCTAGAGCAGTCTTTTTCACCTAAAGTATACCAATAATCATAAGTGAGCATATTTCATCATATCTATGCTTGCTTCGATATCTTTAAATGCGGAGCATTCCCTCCAAGCACATCTTCGCGAACATCGCGAACGACCTTGTTTCGGCTGGCGGTGCAGTTGTTATACAGCACGCAAACAAACACAGATTTAAGTCGGCATCAAATTACGTCAAGTTCAAACGTCATCACACCAATGAAACGCAGTTCTCAGCGACTTGGACGGTAAGAAAGTTAAGTCGCTAGTGTGGAAGAACTGAGTTCGTAACCAACTGCGGATGGTAACAAACTTATGTGGTTAATAGATCCATTTTAGCATGTCATGATGGATTGCACAGGTGCAGTATGAAGAATATGAGAAGAAAATGTGGAAGTGCGGACGTGAGACAAATTGAGTCAAAGCCGAGTGTGTCGTTAAAAATGTTTCCAAGCGCTAGACAGCTGTTGTAGCAAGTTGTTTGCAACCTGTTTGAGCGAGCAGAAATTTGTTGACAGCAGTGAATATCATGACACTATATAGGTCATGAATATTCAGTGAAGTTACTCCCAAGCATTGCGTAATGCTAACAGCTCAATCAAATAAGCTTCGGTAAAATAATGCATGACACAATGCCTCGTCTCATCCAACCTGACCAGTCACCCATGGCAGGTTAGTGCCAGACGATGCTTAGTCAGCATACAGAGTCGGCTTTTCTAGTTCTTGTTTCAAGTGAGAGTCGCTCTGTTGTAAACTGTGACATGATTGGGGGGGGGGGGGGGCATAGCTCAGACGTTGGGCGGGTTCCTCACCAGCGTAGCCGTCAGGTGTGCAGATCGGGCACGGCTCTCAGCCAAGAGTTTCACAGCCCCCCTCCCTCCCCCCCCCCCGCCCCCCGCCCCCAGGGCAATCGGCGCCAGACCTGCCGTCGCGAAACGGACTTAGCGGCTGCACGCGTCGTCAAGCCCCAATAACAGCGACGTTGTTTGTTTGACAGGAACGGTTGCTTCTCTCCGTATTGCCTCGACACGTTGCCATGGAGATGAAGTCAGACATTGCTGAGCAACAAAGGGACACAATGTTTCACAAGATATACATTCAGCGCCACGACAATGTCAGGTATGTCTCTAGGCATAAAGCTTGTCCGGACTCACGCGCAGCAAAACGCACGTTTTTCTTGAACGGAAATGCATGCTTTTCTTCAGTGGAAACCTACAACTCATCAAAATCCTTCGGCAAACCCTCAACCCCTCCATTGAGCCCCTGCCTCTCCCTGGTTCGACACCCCAGGCCACGATGGCCCAGGTTGCTGGACTGGTAAGTGTTTGGAGCACCTATTCATTTCATGACGAACTGAGATAGCTTAGTCTTCTCTCATGCACGGAGCACATGACCATATTTTGAGCTTATAGAGGCGACCATTATCGTGACTCGGTTGAGGCAGCGGTCATCGAAGGGCCGCATGACTTTCAAGTACCACACACGCTTTGTGTGTGTAGGTGTACCTGTGGGATAGAACCAGTTAGGACGTGACTTTCACTGAAAAAGGGCGCTCACTCTAAAAAGGTCGCTGAACATGACCTCTTTGGCTATGCTCGCCAAAGACATAAGCAGATCACTTCACAGCTTGGTTGACTTAACGGATCGCCGATTCGTCCAAGGATCGCGCTGGATCGAATCAGAAATTTTCAGCAATTAATGAGTTAGGACAGAACCGGATTTTTTAATTGACCATCTCACATCTAAAGGCGGGAAAAAAACAACAAGGCAGCATGGGATTACGGGAAGTACAAAGAAAAGGGTTTCTCGTTGGATTTGACTCACTTTCTTTACAAAGGCTTTTGGGAGGAGGGACCTGGAGCTCCTGGCTTAATAGAAAACTACGCACCTGATACCAACATACTAAAATGCACGATACATAAGCTTGTATTAATTGCTGTACAACTGTCATTTATCTTCGTCTTGTCTGCGATGTGAATTGATGGACATGGGTGACAGTGCGAGTGGTTATGGGAAAAATTTGGCGTTATCCTTAGTAAGCACACCACAAGTCGCTAAAGCTGTTGTTATGATTTCTGTTTACCTAACCTCCCAGCCAAATTTATAATAATTTTAACATCAGGCCCATATTTAGAATGCCTCTTAACTGAATACATTTCACAAACATTTAAAACAATGCTACCGTTACCTACTTGATATGGATGTCTGTGAGTATCCCCCAGAAATAAAAGCTTATGGTCACACAGCTTTGTTCCATCATAGTCTTGGAATCTGCATAACACATATGCAAATTGGACTCATCAATGCAGCCGCTGAAATATGATGCTCCTGTAATGATTTAGAAGATCCAGGACATTGCATACATGAAGTCAGGTCAGCGAACGTGACAGTGATCAGTCCCACCCGAAACCGTCCACTCGTACATCTCCAAGCTTGTGCGATAACCGGGCGCCTTAGCAGGCGACCTATAGAGACGAGATTCTAGAGGGTATAGATGCCAGGTGCCATGTACCTGAGGTCCTGAAGATGGTAAATATGGAGAAATCTCACATTGGCATGAAAGGTAATGGTATGTAATTGCCCGATGACATGCCATGGCATGATGGCATGACATGCCGTGATGGCATGGTATGATATGATGTATGTGATGGCATAATGACATGTCATGAAATGACGGCATGTTATGACATAGTGGCATGTTAGGGCACGATGACATGTCAAGCCATAATGACATCCACGGGAAGTGCGACATTACCTCACTAAAACACTGTTAAAACACTACGATTTGATAAGGCGTTTATGAGACTTCTCTCAGCGTGCTGATCACAGCAAAGCGGAAACAACTTAAAGCACATCTGTCAACATATGTAGTCAGGATCAGTTTGGAGCCGTGCGCACGTCTAGCTGGACCCGTAGCTTTATCTTTGTTTATGGTGTGGCTAAGAGCGGAAAAGTTGGATCGGGCTGCATCTTGCATTCAAGCAGTGTAGCGGAGCATTTACCCTTCGTGTTAGGTAGGGGATGCAGTATTGTTATCAAAAAACGTTAGTACTTGTCCATCGATGAAAGGCGGTCGGGAATTTTTTAATATAAGCTAGTAAATGAAAAGAGTTATATATGCCGATGTATACAACGTTTGCTGTTAATGTTACCGTGGTCAAAGAAGTCGAAGCGGATCGATGCGAGCTAAAACAACCCATTTTTCCGGCACCCCGAACCGGGTCGGCCTGGAATTAGAAAATTGGAAACAGCGGATTGGCAGGCGGATTGAATCTGGCCTAACCGAACCCAATTGGACTGGGTCCCAAAGATTCAATTTGCGAAGAGCTCCAGACCTGAGGCCGTCGTGGCTGAAGGTGGGTTGATTCAATCCCCAGGCTGCGGCGGTTGTATCGACCTTGCTGCGACGCGCAAGAGGTGCAAGAAGTCTTCTCGGTCGAGGCTTTGGAGGCGACTCGGCGCCCGAACTGGGACGCTTCTGGGGACGCGGACAAACTAGAAACAACCGGGACATCGTTTGCATGGTCTACCAGCATTGCAAATGAAATTTCAGTGATGCTGCACCAACGCACAGTTATCAATCTACCAAATGCCTTTACCTTCACATCGTGCATTTGAAGCATCGACATATCACTTGAGAAGGGAGGGAGCATCGTTATTTCACAGCTGTATCCTATAAGTTCCTGGACAGCCAGGAAAATGAGAGTGTACATCTTTGCGTGCTGGCTTGGTAATGCGCGTAGATGAAGGCATAACAGTGCTCCAAACCAACTGTCAGACAATATGCACGGCTTGTATTACCCCATAACTTTTGCCTCGACCCACGATTTTTATAGGTGTCATTAACTCGTGGGTATGTGCATCGTGTTG
Source organism: Pollicipes pollicipes (assembly GCF_011947565.3). Taxonomy (NCBI): domain Eukaryota; kingdom Metazoa; phylum Arthropoda; class Thecostraca; order Pollicipedomorpha; family Pollicipedidae; genus Pollicipes; species Pollicipes pollicipes. The sequence goes on from NW_023596461.1 coordinate 4,230,360, forward strand.
GAATGTCAGTATGCAGTGCCCCGTCTTTTGATCCCGGGACAACGCAGGCCAAAATAGTACAGTCAGGCGCACCCTAGCAGAGTAGTATACGCGTAGAGATGCGCTCGCGTACATTTTTCGCCGAAGAATATAGCTGAAAGCAGCTCATTTCAAATGCATGAAATGAGCCGCTGCATTTCATGTTTGACACTTTGTGTTTGTCCTTTTGCACATGGATTTGCACATCCACTACTTCCACAATTGTGAAGCGGATCCGACCCTTGATCGCCGAGCTAACCAGTGGTGTGCTCGGGACAATAGGTGCGTAACTGACAGCGAGGTAGTTGGTCAAGTTTGGCTATAAGCACATTTTACGTGATGCAATGTGGCTTAAATCATGGGACTTTTGATAATAGGAGACACTGACCACTCAGTCCTCTTTTTCATCACCATGTTCTTGAATATGGTTATCGATAAGCAAAGAACCCTCATATAACTGTATGAGAGGTATATTTGCATAAAATTTATAGATAGCTATAAATAGCTATATATATATATATATCTATATATATATATATATATATATATATAGATAGATAGATAGATATATATATATATATATATATATATATATATATATATATATATATATATATATATGAGAGTTGCAACTTGGCAAATGCCGTAGGAACACCGCTACTCGTCTAAAAAACATCCTTAAATAATGGAATAATAGGATAACGCTAGATGGAACCTGAGGCCAACGCTAAGTGAATACGGATGTTGGGCCATCCTATCCGACGGCAAAGTGGGCCAGGCTGAAAACCTGGAGCTAAACGATTTTATCAATTTTAAACGAACAGACAAAGAATGCTAGACGAATCACTATCGTAGGGCTTACATCTATAATCAATGTTATACTTGTGATTTGATTTGACTGATTGATTGATTTGTGATCTGATCTTTTGATTGAATTTTTATAGGGTCATGTCCCAAGATAATCAATGCTTGCTGCGTGAGCAACAGGGCCACGCCAATAGATCGTGCAATTCTGGATTAACGGCAGCATTTTGTGGCGTACGCCTAACGTGCCGCAATGCTCGGCACGATTCGTCTTGCCTCTAACGTCACCTGACCTTTAGCGCACGTGCTGCCGTCGGCCATATACCATCCTAGTCAGAGGCCAACAACGGCGCATGAAGCGATTGAACCCAACCCCACCCTGGGTGGGCTCGAATCGGTGGGCAGGCCATCGAGTCAACCGAGATATCACATCCACTTTCTAAATGGAGGTTAGCGATGTGCAGTTTTCAGATGCTATTTCATACGTTCATTCCAGCTGCAGATTTATTATGCGTTCATGCGTTCAAGAAGCTTCGACTTACTCGAATGCATAATTCATATAGCTACATGCGCATATATATATATATATATATATATATATATATATATATATATATATATGTATGTATATATATATAACGATTCGCACAACTGGTTTTATAAAAAAATAAGTTTCCTTCCTTTGTCATGAATGAATGAATCTGGATTGTAGCTGAGTTGCCGAGGCCAAGTAACTGATGCAGGCTGGCAAAATGCCGCGCGTGCATCTGGGCGCTTTTCGTCTAGAAGTCGGCGGCGTTTGTTGAATATGGCAATAGTTGATTTGTAAACGAGATAAAGCAAACAATGACAAACAAAGAAGTGAAAATGGAGGAAATGAATCGGGGCGACGGTGAGATTAAATCTCATAGCGCCATTTACGACAGGTTTGACAACAGTGTTTTGAATTTTGCGGTGTTCTTTAAAATGTCAACATTGGCGGCTCACCCGATGACCCCTAACGCAGCTGTGTTCTGCACAAAGTTGTGTAGGCCACACGAATTGCAGACGACTCTAAGCTTCACGTGCTCTTGCTGCAGAGATGTCGCACAAAATGCTAAATCCTCAACAAAACAAGCAAGCGTACTTTGATCGTACATGTGCACGTAACGCGTGACATATGAACACTTATCGTTTGACGTGTAAAGTTGTTTTACCATGAAAGCATCCAGTTTTATTAATGCTATCGGCACGTGACGAATTTAAGCTGTTGTACGGTAAGCATTTCGACACCTGAAAAGTCATTGCCCAAACTGGAAAGGAACAGGGTCATTGCTTTCATTATTCAGGGGCACCGGCATGTATGCCAAAGTTAAAAGTCGGGTGAAATAGTTTTTCGATGTACGTTTTTGTTAATATGCTAAGGTGCGTTTGTACTTCTGCTCGTGCTACAAACATGTATCTAAGGCTAGAAACAGCCATAGCTATGCATCAGCGATCTAGACTGCCGTTGCTTGTGAGCAAGTGTTTTCCATTGACCAAGTGTAGGTTATATTGATACACGATCAAGTAACGTTTCTTTGTAGCAATACAGTTTACTGCACGCGTTATCTTTGGTGACTGCCTCTGGCTAGTCTTTTTGGTATGAATTGAAAATTGAAAAATTGAAAAATCACCCACTGGTGTCCAAGATGCAAACGCTTAATTCTATGCTTCTAGAATGCCTATTAAAACGGGATTTGGTTTTCAACTGGATGACTATGTTTCTTTCATAACCCAAGGAACAAATTTCCTTTTTTAACAACGAGACAAGGTTGTTGTGAACTGCTTGATTCGCCTTGAAATTTCTCATATTTTTACTGTTTCCAGCAGAGAGCGTGTCACTTAATGGTTTTCATTTGGTTTTGTCGTTCCAGCATAATATTTGCCGACATATGCGGCTTTACGGCGTTGTCGGACCAGTGCACGGCGGAGGAGCTGGTCCGACTCCTCAACGAGCTGTTCGCCAGGTGAGTCAGCCTGTCCAGGACCTGTTGGCTTTGTAGCAATCGGTGAGACCTGCACCGCACCGTGCCAGATTTCCCCGCCATCGCCCGCAACGGGATGCTAAGCGGCTAGCTGAAACATGTGTTGCGAAATGCGCAGCGTTTGCAACAACCCATCGATCATAAGGCTTAACAAAATTTGCTTATTTGCTTTTCTTGCTTATTTGCTTATTATGCTTGAAATGTACTGATGCATAATTGATACAGCGATAGCTGAAAGCACATGCATTTGAGCATCGTTTGTTCTACTGCGTGCACGTTTGCCAGACCCCTCTATTAATGCGGTTCCCATTTTTTAAAACGTGCCTCTTGGGACGCTGATGGCAAGAGATGTTCGCAGAAATATGCTAAGCATATGAAAATATAACATATGTATGTAGATATACATATATGTGCATATATATATATATATATATATATATATATATATATATATATACATATACGTATGCATATAGACGCATATGTGACGAGGCTTGTCAAAGCGTATGCTCAGCGGCGCTTACTATAATTTGTACTAACCGCTATAAGGCGCATCAGACATAATCACTTCGCGTAACAGCGGCCTTAATAGGAGTCTTACCTCTGACCTTACTTGAGAAGTAAACTCCCACGTTCGGATGTGACTTGACTTTGGAGAAAATGAAGGGGCTTATGGCCCTAACACCTGCGCATAATCCCAGCTTTTATAAAAGCCACTTAAACCTGTTTTTGATCATTTTGTTTTTCCTTTATTCGCATGGAAGCGATCTCACCATTAACAGCGCACTGTGGCGGCCCGACAGCTATCCAAGATGGCGGTCTGGTCGCGCCGAGCAGGCGCCAGCTGACGTTCTGATGACGCGGCAGGTTTGACCGCCTGGCGGCCGAACACAACTGCCTGCGCATTAAGCTCCTGGGCGACTGCTACTACTGCGTGTCGGGCCTTCCCGAGCCAAGACCCGACCACGCGCACTGCTGCATTGAGATGGGCCTCGACATGATCGAGGCTATCGCGTGAGTATTCTGAGCGACACGTAGGCGAGGACACGGTCTGTCGAGCGGGAGGTATGTGTATTGAAACATCCAGAGTTCATAACGTCCATTGGTCTAAACCTCCAATGGATGTTGGGCGCTCGGATGCTATAAAAGCCCTCAGTGGGCACGAAGTTGGACGCACGCTGGATGTTATGAACGCTGGATGTTGCGATCTTGGGTGATATGAGCGCTGGAACGCTGCATTCTTGGACATTTTGATGGCTCCCAGTGGGGAGTCCCACACGGCGTGGCGGCAGCGCTCAGGCTTCTATACAGCCGCCTCACACAGGGGCGCAGTCAAACCTTCAAATAACGCACAAGGCGTGCTTGGGCTTTGGGGCAAAGCTGCCTTAAAAACCCATAGCGCACTCCCCCGCGCACAGGATCCCAACTGCGAACGTAGGGTGAAATATCAGATAAGTGGCCGTATACAAAAGTCTCGTTACGCAAAGTTGCTTAAGAAAATATGGTATGTGTCAAAAGATCCTCAGCCAAGTGGTTGTACGGGAAGAATCATCGGAAAAATCGTGAGCAAATGGTCATGCTCGATGTAAATCATAATAAACAGATTATACGGGATGGGCATCGGAAGGAAAAGGGCTGCTACGATAACGATTGTGTATCTAAATGTTTTGGAAAAGATGGTACGCAAAAGGCCGTAAGCCAAACATCAAACTGAACAAATATCATGAGGAGAAAGTTTACCCCGTGCACAAACAGTGCTGCAAATGACAAAGGACACAACGAAATCATATAAAAACCTCAGACTAAAAGCCCGCAAAGTTAAGTTAGTCAGTTAATCTGCATTTAGATGGCGAAAGAAAGCATTGCAACATATGACAACAATGTATTGGAGCAAAGGAAGGAAAGTGCCTGCAGCTTCTTTAAGTGGAATTAGATAGCTACAAGTCTCCAGAAAGACAGCAGCAGCACTTAGTCGCATACTCGGTCGTAGATGCGCGATCCCCCCCCCCCCCCCCACCGCTCTATTCAACTATGCACCAATAAGCAGTAGTCTGACAGTTATCCTCGTCATAGCTTTTGTTAGCCTACGTCCATACATTACGGCTGTCTTGTTATGAAAAGTCACCCGCCGAATTCGTGACCATTGTCCTCCGGGCGGCGTCAAATCGCACAGCACGTTCTTCATTATCCAGTGAGTCCTGGTTTTTTCCGGGATGACTAAGGTTTGAAATCTGTGTGCAGCACTGGGATTGGTAGTACGGTTTTTCTACCGGACCATACTTAACTGTGCTTTTAAGTCACGTTTACTGAAGTCTATCTTTTGATAACTTCTGCATAAATGTCCGACTGGCATCACTGCAATTCTTGATAAAGTTTTGCTCCCAGACTTCACGCCGCGCCACGCTGACAATGCGCTGCAAGATCCGTGTGGTGCTTTTGTCATTACACCTTTATCCATATGATCATAATCCCAAACAATCTTATGGTAAATGATCTTCATCGCACATGACCATTTGCCATATGATCAATATATATGCAAACCTTATCCTTTTCGACCTTATTCCGACAGCTTATGTTTTACGTAAGTTGTTCAGTGCGTGGGCGAGGAATATTATTCAAATAGATAAGACAGTAGCATTATCCTTATTCCTCGAAGAAAAAAACAGGAGAATGAAGATAAAGTTAGGTCCATATTTCGACAACATGCCTTTATCGAAATATCAACCTAACTATATCTCCATTCTCTCGTTATTTTTCGAGGAATAAGGCTAATACTGCTGTCTTTCCAGCTTATATTTTCCACGTGATTCTTGCCTGGGTGCCTTATGCGCAGTGGTCTGGACAGCAATTATGCTGACTGTGCGATAGATTTAAATAGTTGCGCGTGGCACATCTGGACTGAGGACACTTCAGAAAACTGCACTTTCCGTAAATTGGCTCTCCACCTGAGCTCTGTGCTGTCCTGTCCATCCCGGCATTGACTGGGCTGCTCAGCGGCACGCCACTGGCCGGAGGGGGCAGATTCGGACCCCCCCCCCCCCCACCCCTGCTTATCTCGAGAGCGGCCGGCTGCTGGAACATTACAGCCAGCTGCGAGAACTTTACAGCTGGCCGTAATGAGACGAGCTGTGGGTGCTACGGCACGATCTCTGGTCACAGGGTACAGGTCAGATGCTTATTTATGTACCAGCCATGGCAAATACATGACACATTTTGAGCATATATCAACATACAACATCATCAGTATCAGTATGATGTCATTGGTCCTATGATTGGACAGGACATGCTGTGTCCAAAAGGTGCCAACAGAGATAATTGAATGAGAATAGCATAGCTCTCGCAGTTTCCACCAGGTTATGCCTTTAAGCCAGCAAAAAAAGAAACAAGCGAAACCAAGCAACAATAGCGCAAAAAAACGGCAGACCAGAAATTTTACGAATCAGCCGGGTGATAAGCCAACGCCGATGCTGAGGTCCCATAGGGCCGGATAGCAATAGTCTAGATGATCAGCGGCGCCCACGCCAAATGCAAAGTACCGCGGATCAACACCGGGGCCGATGAAGCAGTGTTTGGAGGAGGCGGTGCTCGGCGACCGAGGCCAGGGCTGCCGCGGCCTGGCGTCAGAGGCCGGGATAGGGGAGGTAGATCGGGCTTCTCCCCCCCCCCCCCCCCCTCCATCCCGCCGTGGTGCTCATCCCCCCGAAGACAGGAAGCAGCCGTGGGACGGGAAACGGGGAGGAGGACACTGAGAGCCTGCTGCTCCCAAGTGCCGGCGGCTCACCGTCTAGTCCCGCAGGGCCAGGCTGTTCCTCAGACACGGCAGGCCGGCCTGAAAGGTCAGCGGCTGCACCGTCCCGAGTAAGGGGCTGGCTGCCCAGGCCGGCGGTGCAGGCATATTGTGCCGCTTCCACAGACGTCATGACTCCGGAGTCGCGAATTGCGTCAGCGAGTGAGCGCGCGTGCGTGTACGATCGGGCTGGACGCTTCCCGCTAGCAGTGTCGCGTGGAAGTACTTGGAGAGCGAGTTTTTCTTGAGAGGCCGGTCTTGAAGAGAATAGATCAGGGTGCCTGCCGCCGAGCAGCACTGAAAGGGCGAGTTCTGCGTGTTCCTGCCGGCGATATGCTTGAAGGTAGTGTCGGCGGTTTTTGAATTTTTGCTCCCCGCAGGGAGCGCTTTAGAGTAAGTGGGTTTCAGGGGCGAGAGTCGCGGTTCGGGGGGAGGGGGACACACGGTTGTTTTCAGGAACTGGTGTCGTGAACCCACTTGAGCTGGTTTAGAGCCTGGAGAGCAAGACCACTTTATGACGGCAGTTGTAATGGCAAGATGGAGGGTGGGGAGCTTTGGCTCTGCGGGGTATTGCACGGAAACTTTTCCCGTCCCACCATGCTCAGTAAGGTCCAGTGTGCGTGTCACACGTGGCGCAAACGCAGATGTCACTGGTAGCCGGTTGAACGCAACGCTTGCACAGTCTTGGCACCACTGTCCTGTTTTGATCTATGTCTAACGAGCCGTTAGTGCGAAGACGCAGCCTCTGCGGCCACACAACACCCACAGTCAGGTCAACCCAATCAGTGCAGTCTGAGCCGTACATCTCGTGTGCAGCCCTTTGCTCTTCACGATCTCATAACAACGGCACCGGAGAGCCAGTTTGACATCAGCCCTGCCGCTCATGTTCGCGGAGCTGCTCTCGATGCCCCCACGAGCTCCTGGAGGCAGTGCGTGGGTCGCCAGCAGCAGCCATCGCCGGCCGGACGTGTTGGCCGGGTCGGCTGGTCGCGAGGCGGCCCGACCCCAGAGAGTCGTCGCCTCGCTCGCTCCGAGACACTCTCGCCGCGTTACGACGCCGTCGAAATGGGAAAAGTCGTCGCGCTCCCAGCGCCGGCAAGCCCGGCCATGGCGGCTGACCCCGCCCATCAGACGGCGGCCAGCGGCAGGCGGCGCCTGCTGATCGTCCGAGCTTTACGGCGGCGTAACCCTCCGGCAGATTAAGCCGGCCACCTGTCGTAAACCGGGGCCGAGCCGAAGCCGGGTACCTGACCGGCGGCAGCGCGGCTGCCCGGTCAGGCGGCGGCGGTGAGTTGGCTGCCGCCACGCCGCGGTTCGCCGAAGTTGCACCGCGACGGCCCATTTGCGGCGCGGTCGTCGAACGCCCGGGGGGTAATGCGGGCCGGTATTGAGCAGGAGGGCGTGCCGCTTGCCACACGCGGCACGTATCAACGAACTTTGGGGTGCCAAGGCTCTATAATCAGAGGTACTGTGGAGGGATCCGGTATCTTATCCTATGTTTTACACTTCAGGGGCTCGGTTAGACCCTGTCTTGAAACTTAAATCCGTGAATCAGTCTGATCATACATTTCTGACACATTTCTGACATCTGACATATGACACACATGACACACATCCACACATCCACACATGCCACACATCTGACACACGACACAATCCGTCTGACACATACATTTCTGAAGGAAAGAAGGAAAGCATTTATTTAGAATTTGATAGCAAGATAGAACGTCGGTTACAAGTTGAACATTCACCGTTTCACGTAAGACTTTTGTTCGTGGGAACTCCTGATGTTCCCAGCGTGACGGCATCCGAGCATTCTGCCCAAAACGGGTCTCCTCCTGAGTAGGCCTATTCTGAAAATCTTCTCATCTCTCAAATTCCGGAATTTCTACAACTCAAAGCCGCGCAATGCGATTTTCTTGTAGCTTTTTTCCACCTCGTTTAACGTACTTTTGGTGAATCCGACCTGCGCTGAACGTTCTCTAATTAACGAAGGTTCACAAAAATCAGACAGACCTGCCGACCGCTGAAACGCACTAGCGCTGGCATCGGCGGCTCATTTCTATTCAAATCTGCTCACTGTCGCCGGCAAACACCGACGACAACACCTCCATCACGTGCATCGTTCCTGCACCCAGCGAATTCTTCGTTCACAATGAGTGATGCAGCCAAAGACAGGCACCGTCTAACGGTTGCCTGGCAACGCCCAGGAGAAAAACGCATGAGGTGTAAGGACAGACATGTGATATTGGCATGCCGTGCCAAGCAGGCCCGCTGCCGACAATGATCGGTTCAGTTTCAAAGACAGGCCCGTGTGATTGGTTACCTGATGGCGGCTGCATTGGCTGCCAGTGTCATTTGTGTGTGTTGGAGCAACACTGATGGGTCATTTGTTGACTATGTTATATCTGATGGTGCGATCTCTCGCTGCTTAATCTATAGTTGGCCTTCGGACGGATATGCCGATTAGCGGGATTGCTTTTATGAAAGGAGATTGAATGATATGACCACGTAAAGTTATACATATTGCGGCGTTTTTCAAATATACATTACATGCGTGTTTAGCCTAGTCGAGCTGGGTTTCAATGGGAGAATACTGTCTCTTATTAATGTGAGAGCTTACATAATCAGGCAGTGATGCGATAACACATTGCATGATACCGTACTACGCCGTCTTGGGTTTAATTGCTTGCCGTTCCATGTGATTGCGATCAGATTAATACTTAGTGCTTAGTTTTCTATAAATTTATTCCAAGTGGTTTGGATGGGTGACTTTGGGTTCAGAGTACCTGCGGAGCATAGCTCGTTGTTTGTTCCTTGAACCCACCACCCAAGTCGTGCCATCCAGTTGAACGGATTATATCGCCTCCACCCTCTCGCCAGGTAAGGAATTCGGAGAGTTTACGCGCCGCGCAATGCTGCGGCGCGGCCGCCCCGGGCTTGAGTTGACCCTCGTTGGCCAGTTGCCAGCTGACCTTTCCATATCGATCGGGCCAAACAATGCGCCTTCTCTGGGACACATAACCAGCGCCGCTGGATTACGAGTCCAGCATTTTTCCCCTGGACCACGGAGGCTTGTTGATCTCCATTTCCCGACAGAGATAATCAGCGACCTGATCAAGCGTCAGTACCCTGGTAGTATACTTCCGACTATTGACTGGCGTGGAACCGTGCCACCGTGATGTGCCACCGTGCCATCGTGATGTGTCACCGTGCCATCGTAATATGCTACCGTGGCACCGTGATGTGCCTCCGTGCCACCGTGATGTGCTATTGTACCACCGTGATGTGCTGCCGTGCGTCCTGTTCTGATATCACCTCTGCGTTTGCGATGCCCTCCATGCTGGAGTGGTTTTGAGACCATCTGAGCTGTGATCCCACGGTTTATTCTGATAGAGGGCGTAAGTGTTGTGATGCCGTCTGTGCCGATGTGTCACCACCTCGTGCTCCGTGGTGCTGATGAGGTGACCGCTCCGCCCACAGGCTGGTGCGCGAGGTCACTGGTGTCAATGTGGACATGCGTGTGGGCATCCACACGGGTCGCGTCCACTGCGGCGTGCTCGGACTGCGCAAGTGGCAGTTCGACGTGTGGTCCAACGACGTCACGCTGGCCAACTACATGGAGTCCAGCGGTCTGCCGGGGTCAGTAAGGTCGTTGCCGGGGTCAGTAAGGTCGTGAGAGCCGCCGACACAGACATTGCATATATATCATGGTGAGGACCTGGCCCGTCTCGGCGTCGCAGCGGTAAGGCTGCTTTCGCCGTGTCGAAGCGAGTAACGGACCCGGTCAGATCAACGCACCCCGCACGTGGGTTCAGATCTCAGCCCAGCGCAGCATTTCCTCGGCAAGCAGGGCTCAGGTACATTCGCCGCGTATGGCCGTGTCATGGCGTTCTATGTCGCGTTGCAGATTTCAGAAGAAGACCCCAGCGCCATGTAACCAACATGCTGCGGACCAAATGATTCCGTAGTTTGCAAGCTGGGTGATGACGTCAGCGCTTCGACAAGAGTCTGTGCATGCCGAGGTCTCTAATCCAATCACCAATCGAGAAAATAAAACCACGCAATAGGCAGCAAAAGTTACATCTAACTGAAAATGTCCCGGATGACATCCACAGCCGAGTTCGGGGACCACCTGGGTTGTGTAACGCGTGTCGTCATTGTCTGAATGCCAAGTTGTCGGAGCGAGGTCGTGTCTCGGCCGTAGCCTGGGCGAGACAGATAACCCCGACCGTGACCTCTGCTTCCGGCCTGTCTGTGATTCACCGCGGCAGCGCGCCGGCGGTGGCTGGCAGCGACGGCGGGCCGCCGGCGATGGCTGGCGGCCATGGCGCCCGCCGGCGATGGCTGGCAGCGACGGCGGCCTGCCGGAGGTGGCTGGCAGCGACGGCGGGCCGCCGGCGACGGCTGGTAGCCATGGCAGCCCGCCGGCGATGGCTGGTGGCGACAGCGGGCCGCTGGAAGCGGCTAGCAACCGTGGAAGCCACGCTGCTATGCTGCCGTGCCCAAAATTCCACGTTCTATTACTGGCTGTTGCCGCGGGTTTGCAAATTTTTCTACCGTCACTGGTGGACATTTTTCAAATTCGACCAATTTTCCACGAACTTATCTAGTGCACTTCAACGTCAGCCGAAGGACCCTTTCACAACGCGGTGGGTTTGTACTGTTAATTGGCAACGGATATGAATATTACCCAACGGCATCACAATAAAACGTATGACGTCTTCGAAATATAAAATGTTTCTAAAGGCTTGGCTACTTTCATAAAATGCTACAGTGTTGGCTTAAAATGCCCATGTTGGTAAAAGCCTACCTTGACATGAAGCTTGTTGTACAAACGCGACTTGGCTGGAGTGGTAGTGGTTTCACCTGCGTCCGATACCGGGCGCACTCGGACGATGATTGAACTTGGCTTCAAGTGAATCAGCTGATGTCGTGAACAAATAAGGTTCGACCTCGGACTGACGCAGTAATTGAAAAATATGGGATTTAAACTCAAGACTATGTGAGCCTAAAACTGGCTCAACCCTGAGGCTGTGCACGTTGGTAAATCGGACTCGACATAAGCCAAATTGAATTGTGTCCGAAAACGATCTTTTGAACTTTAACTCAACTAGATGGAATCAGCCCATTCCTTTCTTAATACCGTATTCCACACACCTCGTCTTTGTGAATAGTGGTACCTTGAATGTGCATCAAGTTTAAATGTTTCTTAGGTGGTGCACTTTGTCACATTTTGGTTACTGTACACGATGTCAGGAGACATGCTGGGAAACTTGCGCTCTTAATAGCGGCTAATTGCGCGGGTAGTCAAAACCTCCGAAGATATGCCGTGAGAACGTCCCCACGCTCACCTCGCTGTGCCATCTGCCTGTCGCCCCGCAGACGGATCCACATAACAGCCGAGACGCTCGCCTGCCTGAACGGCTCGTACAGCGTCGAGCCAGGAAACGGAAAGCTGCGTCACGCGTACCTGCGCCAGCACAACATCGAGACGTTCCTCATCATCGCCGACGAGGCCAGCCGCTACCAGACGGTGAGCGTCCGGCCGCGGGCGGTGTCGCGTCGGCGTGTCTCGTATCACGGCGGCGATCCGGGGGGAATGCTCGCGCGCGGTGTCCTCTGAGGACGCTCAATGGACTCGCGTTCGTGGGAGTCCTTGGTGCTTCTCGGTGTCCCCTGATGGCACCAGGCGTTCCCGATACCTCTTAGAGGATTAAAGGTATAATACACTCGACTTCTTTCCGTTTTCCGTTTGCGGTAATTCTCCCTTGGTACTGGCTGGCTCGTGTGTGTGTGACAGCAGATTTAGAACTAATGCTTGGAAATGATAGATACGATGCCAGGTGTTTTTTGGTGGCATCAGCGACATGTTCCTCAGTGGTACACTACTCTATTCAGACTAGACTGGTACAGGATGCTCCGAGCGATGCTGAAGTGACAAGCTTGAGTTGTGCTTAGATATAAGCACAGCCTTGCGTTGCTACTATAGGCTATACATTGGTGTTTTACGGGCTCAAGGACCAACTTGCCCAGCCGTACCTTTCCACGCCCAAGTCTGGGAAATAAGGTTAAACTGGAAATTTCGAGAAGCTTTACACCTTTGGAGTATAGAACATTTCGACCTGAGACCATCAATCTTCCTGGAAAAGGAAATCCAAGCCTCGTTTCGTGGGACGTAAGGAAATTTTGGTATGCGGGCGCTTACCGAGGATTGTGTTACAAAAACGTGCTTAAATCACAGTGTTCCGGGAAATGAAACCCACTGTAATTTCTCTGAGGCATTTAGGGACGGTCAGGTTTACAGCAGCTGAACATTTGCCACCCTGCGCTTTGCCCTCGCCATAACGGTATCGGCTGCAACGCTGCGGCCATGACGCCACGAAACCATGTTATGGCCACGAAGCCATGGTTCTGACCACGACTGTGGACTATGAACAGTACAGCTAGATGACACTCTATGTGCCCAAAGCCGCGCAAACTGATTCAAAATTCCTGACTTGTGGAAAGAGAGCAGTCAATTCCGGAAAGTGTGCCCACGCTTTCCGCGCGTCAAATTAACCGGCAAAACGCCCCGGGCGACATGCGACGAGCGAAGCGGTGCCAGGCGCGTGGGCTATCAGCTGTCGTCGTGTACTGAATGCCAAACCAGACGAAGGTAATGGAGCTAGGCATCTTCCCTAAACAGCACCAGTAGGTTTGATTGATGTGTTGGAAAGTCCGCCTTTGATGAGTGCTCAACGGTCGGAGGTCCGCTGATGTGGCGCAAGCGCTCTTGTTGACAAATATTGTTGAGAGCTGGCTGGCCCTGAGCCTAGCCGGTCCTGACAGTTTCAGCTGACGAAGTCGAGGAAGTTACAAAGATTAACGCCGTCGACGGCTCTCTTCGAAGCGTGACAAAAACGCAGGTTTTTCGGTTGGTGCTGGGGAAAATAACCAAAAACATCTGTCGGTGCAGTTATCATGACACAATCTCCCGTTGTTTTGCCGTAGTGTCTTGCAATCTGTTATAGAGTTGCAATAGCTACGTTTCGTTCGCCGACAGCCTGCTTCATGTCTTCAGATTGGCTCCGCTGTCTGGGATCTAGCGTTACTCTAAGGGAGTGCTCCACATTTCTATTGGGTTTTTAAGCCACTGAAAAAGCCACCCTGAAGATCATTTAGCGCCGTTCACAGCCCTGCCCTCCTTAAGGCCTAAATTATTTTGATTTCTGAGCTAAAAGCCCGCGAAGATCTACAGACATCTTAGGGAAAACTGTTTCAAGGTCTGTCAAGCACTCATGACATTATAATAACGTTATTCAAATAGTTAATTATTAAAATAAATATTAATGTTCAAATATTCGAAAATATATAAAATATTCAAATATTCGAACGTTATCCTGCCATTCCACTAACCATGCGGCGACCAATACCAAACAAAATATAATTGTCGAGTCGTTCATATCTGTTGCTCGTGAGCACGATTTCCAAATTTAACGGTCGTCAATTGTCTCGCAACCATTATTGTGCAAGATACGATGACTTTATCAAACAATGACGTATTGGGGAGCATATTTACCAAACAGAAAAATAGTGTTGCCTAGACCAGCATTTTCATTTAAAAGTACACCAGTAGTTATAAGTGAACTTCTTTCATCACGTCTGGTACTTGCTTCAATGTTTTCCAATGTGGAACATTCATCCCTTTAAAAGCGTCTGACAATGGGCAAATCTGCGGTTTACGCGCGAGACCACACGATCGCTTACACACATCGACTCACACTTTTTCCAGTAAAACTGCCAGCGTTATCCTTTGTCAGAACCTGTTGGTGCCGCTGCGACGCCATGCCATCGAGACCGGGACCCGGCTCCGACTCATGGCCTTCCGCTTTTCCCTGTCTGGAGCTGCCAGTGCAGTCTGAATGGGGCCTTGCACCACTCGAGTCATTAAATAACCCACTACCGACACTCGTGCTCGGAGCAGTGGCACGGGTACACCGGCAGCAGAGTGCGATGGGTGCCTGAGAGAGGTGTGGTCGGCTCGTGCTCGGAGCAGAGGCACGGGTACACCGGCAGCAGAGTGCGATGGGTGCCTGAGAGGGGTGTGGTCGGCAGGAAAACGAACGTGTTGTTTGCGGAGGTCAACACTTCTAGCCCTAAAAGACCGTACCGGAAGACGCGCAGTCCACCGACAACCCGCGCAACTGCATGCATCGCGGCACATTTGTGTATCGATTACAGAAAGTGTCCGGCGTTCGGAGTAAGCTTAAGATGTGACTGGAGTACGCGTTGGTCGAAAAAGGAAAAAGCACCAGCATTTTTGTAGAGTGGTGAGATCTGATCAGTGATGGATGACCTGGACGGCTTTCGCCGCCCGCACTGAATCGATTTACGTGCCCTGCCCTGTGGAGCAGCCGTTCTCTTCCCCTGGTGAGAGGGTGCACGTGTTGCTCCCGACACCAGGGAGGTTGGCTGGGGGGTGGGGGGGGGGGGGGAAGGGGAGAGATGCAGTCTCGTCCTCTGGGAGGATCACATGTCTCTGACCACCAGCTCGGTTTGAGGGTTGCTCTTACTGCCAACTGCAAGGTGCTGGTTCGTTCAACACACGATTCCCCGCCCACAGTCGAATGAGCGGAAGACTGGAGCCAACGGCATGGTCTCCAAAGAGCTGCGGACCATGGGCTACACCGCCGGCCACGTACTTCCCAAGTAAGAAACTTCACCTTGCTCTTCTGGTGCCGAAAACACAGGAGCAGGGTCCCTGTGCGCTGGAATGTCACGAGGGGCGCCCGGCATCTCATCTGCCTTTCTGTTTAACGTAGGACCGTTATTTTCTATGAGTGCATTCCAAAACAGGCCAGTAGCTCTGTACGTGGTCTGTAACTCTCAATGCGTGATGTTGGCAGTCTTCTAAGGTTCATCATATGTTAGACGGGCAAAGCAGGCAAGATCTCGATTTTGCTTTCTCAGTTTGGCCTTTCTTATGCGCACAGAGCAAAGCTGTTCCAGTCAAAGCACGCTCTCATGCACATTCAACGGATCTTTCCAGGCCCTCTGTAGGTGTTACATGACCTTTCGTGACTTAGGATCTAAGATTTGATACTTTTGATGTGTCTGTTATAGTGACATTGCCGCACTGTGAATGCCTACCAACATTACGTCATCGACTTTTTTCCAGTTCGACCCCACGTGACCACAACGTTTAATAGCACCTAAGCTTTAACTCACAAATCGCTCATTGCAGTGAGGCTCTTTAGTCTTGACGAGCAAAGTTGACGTATGACCTAAGCTTCACTCGGTGTTACCCGGACGTTGAATAGTTGTTTCACAGTGCACTGACGATGATCACGTGCATTGTATCACCGCTGGTCATCTTTGGAACCTGTAGATAGGTCGATGCAGTGTGTGCCGCCAATAGTGCATTGAAGCGCTGATTTTCTACATTTTCGCCGTCCTGAGCCCTCGAAATGAAGACCATATGTCAGTGGTCTTAAAGGTGTGGTCGTTATTCTCAGAGCTGTTTTGAATTCAGTCTTCCCAAAAGCGAGTATGATGCGCGGCACGGTTCGCATCATATTCTCGGCAAACCGAGGGCGGTTTGAAACGCCACCCTTTTCTGGTGAGAGATGTGAAGCTCTTCAGATGCCAGCTCATCCGCCACGATGAGCAGCGGGTAAAACAGCGTGCTTGAGGCACGTGCCAAGAGTGTTTACCGCGCTGCTCATACCCCACTTATGTCGTTAAGCGTCGGTGAGAAAAAAACGTTGTCGGGTAAGCGTCATAGAGGGTGGTGCCAGCCTCAAATGGGGGAACATCGCGACACCATACATCTCAGTTTGTTGTCTCGCCTCCCGTTCAAACACGAGTCGGATGCGGTGGTCGCTTTTTCCGCGATTCTGAAAGCGGGTAGACGCATGTGCACTTCACGGCTTCAAGCTCGATAGGATGGGTCGATAGTTGAACAGACATGGCATGATCCAACCTCGAGGCTCGATAGCTCAGCAGTCCTTTTCCGAGGATTTCGTGGTATCCCAACTAGTGACTGCCCCGAGTCGTTCCGACGCTTTCAGGGTTGAAAGACACAAGCCAATATAAGAGGGGCATCACTTACATTCTGCCGACCGACGCGTCAACCCATCGTCCACTCCCCCCCCCCCCCCCCACCCCCCCTCCCTGCGGGGGACCGGGGCACACACCCCACTGTCTGCTGCGGCGGCTGCACAAGACCACCACGCACCGGCCTGGGCCCGGGCGAATACCTGCCCTCACGAGTAATCCTCATCGCCATCGTGTATGCTTACATCCTTCGCCAAAAGGGCTTTTCAGGACGAGCGTCACGAATACATAAAAAATCGAAGGTTTTACAGCAAGAAAAACGCCTTCCAAACAGCAAGGGTGGTACAAATGTTTCTGATTCGCAAAATATCGTTTCCACACTTGTGCCAAGTGCTGGGATTATATAATGCCACATGGGGGCAGCAGATTAATTTTCCAGGACCGTGTTTGATGTTGCAATTTCCGTCCGACGCTTGAGGTTCAGGGAAGAAATCCCACAGTCATCAAGGTGCTGGAAACTAATTCCAGTCCTCATGTGGTGAACATGTCTATCTAATACCACGGTACGAAAACAAATTTTCTTAGACAGGTCCGAGCATGTACGTTAAGCAGAAGACGATGTGCCATGGCTAGGTCTTGCTCGGCGACAAGACTGTCGTCTTTGGGACATTACATTTCACGCAAAATCGCCCCCATCCGCTTCTGACAACGGCAGCTTCTGACAATTGTGGCACTGTGCGACATTAGATATCTGTGGTGGTAGCCTTTTACCAAATGCTGTTGCAAGGGACACGGAGAGCAGTTTAAAGTCATTGTTCCCACCACACTTCCATACTTGGGTTATAGTATCGGAGAGGAATACCATAAGCAGGCAAGAAGTTGTTCAGTCTAACCGTAGTATGGGATTGTATGAGAGCCGCCATCTACGAGGGCAATTGTTTTCACCCACCATTTAAACTTTTCAGAAGCGCACACTCTGCCACAAATGTCGTTTATCACCAAACACTAGCCTGAACGCTGCAAAGCATCCACAGCAGCAGCTGCAGTCCGAAACAGAAGCTCCAGGTTCCAATCGTATTTTTGTCAGGATAACTATATGCGTGCATTGGTAAAACATCTCGGCCCGCGGTTAAATTTTTTTCCCAGATCAAGCGGCACTAAGGTGAGATTGTACCCTATACGCACGAGCGAACGCCAGAGAGGTATTCCAACATTTGGTCAAAACGTACGACGGGCCGGAAGGATTATTCAGGACCTTGGTCGCTGTGGAAGTTCTGTCCTGGACCTCTTTTTCTGGTCGTCAGTCACTCCATCATCTGCTTACGGATCCCGAAATAACAACAGCGTCTCGCACTTTGTCAGGAGTCTGGTTCCTCTCGACCGTAGTGCGAAGTCTAAAAGGTAGTCGCGCGTGCTCGATACGGACACGGGGCAGGTGCAGAAGCCCTGTCACTGAACTTCAGGTTTCTCTGGCGGACGCTGTCTCGCGGTGCGATAAAACAATTTTCAGACAGGTCGTTGCAACCACATTATGGATAAAATGGTGTGTCATGGCCAGGTCTTGCTCGTCAACAAGATTGTTATCTTTGTTACATTTGCATTCCCACAAGATCGCCGTCATCCGCTCCTGACAAGGGCAGCATTTGACAATTGTCGTATCGAGGTTAAAAGTTTTTTTTTTTAGATATTTTTACGCTGTGTCGCATTGCATCCAGCCCGAACAGTCGTGCGGCAGACAATGCGCGGAAAACTAAAATATCCGCGAAAAGTTTTTCAGTTCTCTTGGGAGCCTATTCGAAAATCTGGACAGACTGGCCAATGTCACCTATCAACTTCTCGTCATAACACAAACATGCCTTTTGAAAGTGAGATTGCTGTCAAGAATGACCCCCATAACTCTTACATAAGCCCATGGATGTAACGTTGCATCGCCGATACGTACTACAAAAGTTGTATATTCATCTATACATTGTTACATCTGTCTATTTCTTCGATTACATTGTCCTATTTGTCTGTTTATATATCGATGTATATAATCTTCCTGTATTCTCGTGGGTGGTGGTCGCCTGGCAACTTGTGTGCGGACAGATCACTTTCTGCCTTCCCGTAACAGTGCCCTAATGGCTCCCGAGCTTGACCATCCAGGTTGTGTCGGCACCTTCTCGGTGAGCCACGCTCATCTGAAGTCCCTTTGCCGAAAGGCGGGCTGCGCCGTCGCTCGTTCACTGGTGACCGTACTATCCCGTCGCTCGTTCTCTGGTGGTCGTGCTGTGCCGTCGCTCGTTCTCTGGTGACCGTGCTGTGCCGTCGCTCGTTCAGTGGTGGCCGCGCTGTGCCGTCGATCGTTCTCTGGTGGTCGTGCCATGCTGTTGCTCGTTCTCTGGTGGCCGTGCTGCGTCGTTGCTCGTTCATTGGTGGCCGTGCTGTGCCGCCGCTCGTTCTCTGGTGACCGTGCTGTGCCGTCGCTCGTTCACTGCTGGCCGTGCTGTGCCGTCGCTCGTTCACTGGTGGCCGTGCTGTGCCGTCGCTCTTTCACTGGTGACCGTGCTGTGCCGTTGCTCGTTCACTGGTGGCCGTGCTGTGCCGTCGCTCGTTCTCTGGTGGCCGTGCTGTGCCGTCGCTCGTTCTCTGGTGGCCGTGCTGTGCCGTCGCTCGCTCACTGGTGGCCGTGCTGTGCCGTCTCCGTTTGTGACCCTCCGTGACCTCTGGCGGCGCCATTAACAGCCCCGAGTCCCCTGTCCGCATCCCCCGGGATTAGGGGTCGGCGTGACCGGCGTCCAGCCGCCGCGAAGCCCCGGTCCGGTCGTCATGCTGAGCCGCGCCCGGCTAAGCGGCTCACTTGAGCGCTGGTCACGGCCTGCCATTACGCCGGCCGAAATTGGCCGCTGTTGCGCCGCCCTGAGGGCCGCTTCCACACCTGGCCGCGGCGGGCTGACGGCGCGCCAGCGCCCTCCTGGCTCTGCCGACGGCTTGTCGCGCCGACGCCTGATCACGGCGCGGCTGCAAAGCTGCTGCGCCAGAATGTCATAACGGGAAAGCGAGTGAATCATAATGAAGGTATGCCATCCTGACACATAGTAGTCCCAGCTTTATTGGGACTTGGAAGACCAGATTTTCAGGACGTTCATAGGCGGCATCCGTCTCAATTCACCTACATTCATAGCTATATCTAGCTACATATAATTATGCATTTATGTATGCATGTGTTTATATTTATTAGATATTTAAGATCTTGCTACATCGAACATAATGTCTGACTTGGAAAAGACCCTCATAAGATTGTCTCTAAAACTTGTTGAAATCAAATAAAATATCAAGCTGCGTACGGAAGACGTCAACATTTGATCACTCACTCAGGGGAAATCTCACTAGAATCGGGAGAAAACTGCTTTCATTCATCAACGGCAACCCGACATTTCCACATGTCACGCACGTGTTTTTGGCCACGTCCGCCAGTTGTGTGGGTCGGTCCTCCCGAGACTGTCAAGGTGGCCGTGCGGCGAGCTCGCCCCGTCAGCGCCGCCTCCGCTCGTCTCACGGGCGGCCGCGCGGCCTCCTCGCCACGCCGTCGGCGGCGACGGGCGGCGATCGTCGGCTGGCGTTGGAGGCCACGCGGCATCGGCCTATCGACGCACGATCACGCGCCGCCGGCATGCGACGACCGTGTGAGCCTGCCGGTCCAGACAGCCGATAAATACAGATCAGGCCATCGCGAATCCTCCCCCTTATGCAAACACACACACACACACACACACACACACACACACACACACACACACACACACACACACACACACACACACACACACACACACACACGCACGCAGGCAAATACAGCGTCCAAAACGGCCGCGGCTAATGCGTTTACCCTGTCTCCATAGATACGTGGGGGTTGCGTCCCGATGCCAAGTTGGATTTGCCCGGCCTGCCATTGAGGCCGACTCGATAGCATCAGGTCTGCTGAGCGTGCTTTAATGACGCGTTTCATCTGGGAGTGCGGATTCCAGACAGATGGTCCGGGCAGAGGCATTAGT
>NW_023596461.1:4256046-4268546 GCF_011947565.3 Pollicipes pollicipes
CTGATGTCATTTCCGTGGCACTGCGGTGCGTAGGTTTGGCGCAGAGGCTAAGAACGTCCCCATGTTGCAGCACTTGCACTCGACTTCAGGTCAATGTCGTGATAAAATTACTACAGCAGATACCACTGAATCGTCCACACGACGACGTCGTGCAACGGTGGTCGTGCAACAACACCGACAGGACGGTGGTCTTTTCCGCGTCGTTCAATCTTCCTTGGCTTTAAGACGTCAAAGGAGCCGACGTGACCTCCGAAAGGGCGAGGTAGTCAGGGAGCCCCAGTAGGGTATGGACGAAGAGATTGCCCATCGCTCACCTTTGCCATTCGAATATGGGCCATGGCGGATCGTCCATGAGTTCACACAGTGGGGTTGATGGTGTGACAGACGATTTCGTCAAGCACTGATGTGTGCAACAGATGTTTTGTCATGTCTTGTTTTTCTTCGCACTCGTGCTGCTGCTGAACAAGGCGAAGACCACCATCTGCGGCCTCAGAGACACCGCAGGTGACGTACAAGTACTCGCAAGAGCTGTCTCAGCCTGTGCCGCACCCGCATCCCTGAAGCACAGGAGTTGCTGGTGCAGGGGATCGTTGCAGGGGGCGTCAGCGGCCACAGTGGCTTCAGCCAGGTCGCGATGTACATCAGGGAAGCTGAACATCGGAAACCTGAAAGGAGAAATAAGCCGAACAGGTCAAACAGCGACGTGTTGATATCCAGCACACACGCCACAAAAATTACTGAAATATTCCAAGTGCATAAGACGAAAGCATTCAAACGGAAGCGCAAGGTAGCCAAATGTGCTGTACCGCGTTTGTATCGAGCTGATGCCATCCACTCCACCATGCATCTTCATGCGTAATCATTGAATCGTTCAGGTGAGCTTGGCGCCCTCCCGCTGCCTGCTCCGTGAAGCAGCTATCCATTCCATTTCTCTTGCCCTGGGCTTTCTTTCTTCATCTACGTTTCCTTCCATCCTTTTCCTGTAATACCAACTTGTATGGAAACGTCATTGCACGCAAACCCACTCCCCTTGTATGCGTCATCGTTCAACGGATTTCGCAAAAGCCAAGTTTCAGGGCTTTTCTGAAAGCATCGGCAGTAAATAGAAATACAAATAACAAATTATTTCAGGGTCTGCTGATCCGTCCACACTTCTGTAAATGCAGAAACCACCCGAAAACCACCGAAACAGAAACAGCGGAACCCTGGGCATCGTCTGACGCCGCAATACAGACCCCCCCCCCCCCCCCCCCACCTCCAAACCGGATGAGCCACGGTCCCGACGTCAATCAGTGACGTCACAGGAATCGCCTGTGGAGCGTGGGGAGACATCAATGTCAGCGTAGAGCCGAGGGGAATAGGACACAAAGCTTTCGCCGCTACGACTCTCCAAATGTGTGTGAGAAAATAGATACGTGGAGACTAATAGATAATAGATAAATGAAAACATGGAAAATGTATTATTACGCGTTAAGCGAGTGCATGAATATTAGCGTAAAAAGGGCTGGGACGCATGAACTTATCAATTCTGCAGCCGACGGCAACGCCCTTGAATCATTATATTTTTTGGAAGAAGATGGCAGACCCGAATGACTACTTCATTTGAATAAATTTCATGCCAATATTTTCGTGAAAACCAAAACACGCAATGAAAAAGTAATCAATGTGTCATTACGTTTAAGACAAGCGTGTTGTTTTGTGAAGCATTTATTTAAGTATTTATTCATTCAAGTTTGCATCCTTAGTGTCACCTCTGGAAATCATTTGCGTTGCGATCATTTGAGATTACTTTGCTTTCCTTTGAGTTGTTATATAACATCACATAACGGAAAACACTTCTGACATGTGATATAAGGAATGTGTCGAGAAGTGAGTAACACTGCTGTGAACGCATGCCCAGACAGACATTTGAGAGTGGAAGGAGCACTGCCATGAATTACTGGGTGATGATTTATCGATCAGCTGCTTTGACGTGCTCTGCCTTCAAGCGTCACTGGAGGCAGTATGGCTCGACGTGTGCTCTAAGCACATACCGAGCAAAACATCATTGCCGAAGTTTTCCGAAAACTTTTGTCTGGTAGCACTTTTATCTGGTAGCACTTCCGTCTGTTGTTTACCAGCTCTTCACAACGGCGCACTTCTTATACGACCCTCTACTGCTGCTGAGTTCTAAAGGGCATACAGCTGTCCTTTTGCCGAAGGCTTGCAGGATTGTGCGTGAGTGGGTACTTTAGGCATGTGGAACGTGTCTTTAAGTTGCAAGTATTCTGGTGTCCTAAGACACATGCTTTGTTCTATGCAACCACATGTCCAGTAACACCGTGCTGTGGTCTTTCGGGGCCATCCGACAAAAATCCTCTCTGATGTGTATTTAAGCCCCTCGGTGCTGCCCTGAGATTCCCGACGGCTTGGGCGGCAACAGCAACAATGCTTACTCGGGGGAAATAACTGAAGCCTGGCAAGCTTCTGGCATATCCGGAACGTGACCCCGCGTGACCGGATTTAATCAGACGGCACCGGACGTCGCCGGACGTGGTCGAAAGAAACCGGACAGGAGAGAACGGGATTAGGCGGGACCAAACAGAGCCAGACAGAAGCATACCAAACGACGGGAATCGGACGAAAGGGGCGAGGTCAGAGGGGATTGGACGGAGCATGCTGCTATCGGACGCGGCAGGATGAGATCAGACGAATTTTAGGATAGCCGTCGACGAAAGCTGCTACCGTAAGGTCTTAAAACGACGTAAAAATAAATATATCATCCTTATCGCAACGTCACCGCTGTGGGCGGCGGAACGGCGGCGCGTGGCTCCTGTATCCCGGGCGTGTTACGCTGAGGAGAGGAGGGGAGCGGGTCACGCGGCGCGACCGCAAGGCATCGAATGGTGTCAGCTGTATGTCTGTTTCGGCAGTGAGCCTTCGTATACATTACGCAACCCTAAAAAGACTAACCTTGAAAAGGACCTTTCCAGGCACAAAACTACGCTGCTTGTTATCAGTAAGGTTGGTCTTGTTGCTCGGTAGGATAATTATGCAGCCTACTCTCAAAACGCCAATAGCTGGATTTCTCCTCAGACCCCACCCGCCTTCTCCCCAAGGTGTATGGGGAGGGGCTCCAGCCCCCTCTTCCAAACGAATAGGAAACTACACCTCGTTGTTCGGCATTATGAGATCAGAGTTCTCATGTCGAGTTATCAACCGTCCGCATGCCAGGAGGTACGGTTATATGACGCTACAGGGCGAACATGTTTTATATTGTCAGCATCGGCGTTTCAACCGTGCTTATGATATCGAGTGTTTCATCATACGTCGCGGCAGGGGGATGATTTGGCTATTATGATAACCATTGGCCATTATGATACCGAGTGTGTCATCATAGGCACTCAGCAGTGCCTCATCGACTTCCTGCGGCCTTTGTCCCCTTGGATTTCTCGTCTTCTCTTATCCGTGCCAACTTGATGAGGAGTGCTCCACATTTGTATGAGGTTTTGAGCTGATGCAACTATTTAAAAGATCACTTGGAGCAGTTCACGGCCCTGCCCTTTTCAAGGCCTAAAATCGTCTGGTTTCTAAGTAAGTCGCCTGTTAATTTGTGAAGACGATTTTCCAGACGATTTCAAAGTCACCCAGCCATGCATTACGCCATAGTAACGTCACGTAAATACGGCCACCCTATTGGGGTGACACTCCTTATGCCTACGTGGCTTTTACATATAATTAGTCTGAGAGATAAACAGATATATGGCGCCCAAGGCCAAGATATCTATGACCGTCGAGTCATTCATGTCTGACGTACGTCAGCACGATTTCTGGCATCAGCGCAATTCAGTTGTCTCTCAGAGTTGGTCAACGTCTCAACCAAAAGCAAGCTTTGAAGACGAATTACGTTTTGTGCTATGCAATGCAGGAAGGTGGACAGCGTCACGAGTGATGACGAAAAGCAGACTGAATCGAATAACTTCAGAATGGCGCCGTAACTATGCGTGTGAATGCAAGCAAACAATATGAAATCACATTAATATGCAAGAAGGCAACGAGAAAGGGCCAGAACGCGCGCACATAACCATGTTGGGGTTCTAAAAACAGCGCATCGGTTGGCACGACACTTCTTGAGAAGTTGAAATATTTCAAGTGAGTCAGCCAGTCTGCTACGGTGGCAATTTCGCACGGCCAGTTTGGCAACATCTCTGACGTCATATAAACGTTCCATAACGCATTCAAGCGTATGATGACGTATTAATGGGCATATTTGCTCAAAGTGAGATTGTGCTGTCTGAGCAAAAAATAATAAATGAAGCAATTGTAGCTTACCTAATACATAGCTGGAATCATGAAGTGCTCGATTTTCTGATGACATGCTTACTGCTTTTACGGCACATTATGATCTCTTTCGAAGAACCGTAGAATGTGCTTGTTTTGCAGCGGGCCATTATTCACTAGCATTGTTATTTATAGAGCATTGACGTGCCCAATGAATTTCTACACGAAAGACCACGAACTGCTTTTGCATTTCACCAAAAGCATGGCGTGTCTGCCGCTGTCTTGTGTTCGTTCTCCTGGTCACGGCAAGTGACTTTTGTAACGCCCCTAATCATTCACTGATTGGATGTCCACCGGTCTGGTTGGCTGCTGACGGCTCTGAGCGGCGAATCCCTGACTGTGCGCGGCACGTCCCGCGTCAGCTGCCCTGCCTGAGCTGTGTGGCTGGTCACATCGCGCCACGTGCCTTACGTGCGTCACAATGAGGCGCTCCGTCTCCTCGTCAGCCGCCTGCTGCCGGGCACAGAGCTGAAAACCACGGCGGAGGAGGTAGACGACTACCTGGCGCGCGCCATCGACGCCCGCAGCATAGACCGTCTGCGGAACCAGCACTGTCGGCGGCTGCTACTCACCTTCAACTCGGCTCACATCGAGCAAAAGGTAACGCGGAGCGGGCCCACATCGAGCACAGGGGGACCAGGAGCGAGCCCATGTCGAACAGAAAGTGACCTGGTGTGTGTCCCGTGCAGAGCAGATGACCCGGAATATAGTACGCATTGAACAGAAAGTGGTCTTCAGAACGACACATATCAAGCAGAGGTGACCTTGAGAGTGCATCTAGGTCAATCTGAGAGCGACGCTGAACATGGTCTACGTGGAGCCGAAAGCGACTGAGTCTCCCTCATGATGTCCTGCGTGCATCGTGCTCAGTAGAAGGTTGCGATTATCAATCCCGATATCGCACCACCCAGTCAGCCACGGCAGCGCAGCGAGTATAGCATTGCAGCTCCCTGTTTGGTAGGATTACGATTTATCGATGAAATGCCAAGTCTTGGGATATTGTTGACGAAACAGTACCATTGGTGTCATCTAAGAAACGTGCAGATACAGCCAATTATACCACAATGATCAATGTTTTGATTTAAACAACTCATGGATGATTTCAACACAATGATGGGAGTGTCATCGGTCTTGTTCACAACATAATGCTACAAATTGTGGCAGTGAGAACCCTAGCACATCCTAACCCAACCAATACCTAAACCAACCTAATCTAATCACATCCAACATAATGCGGCTTGGTTAACTCTTGCCCTGATTCGCCGTCTCTCCATAACGAGGACTGATGTAGGGGAGCGGGGGTTGACACACCCCTCTGCCATTTGCAACGTAATAAAGATGAAGTTAAGCGGAGCGCCAACATGTTGTTTAACGGGAACTCATATCACAATCATGCGTCTACAGCATAATCAATCGCCTTAATCTTGATAGTAATAAGCAGTGTACTATATTTTAAGATAGTGAGTAACGGTCAGATGTGCCAGAAAAACTCACCATGTGATTTTGCTGTTTGGTAAATATTGCCCTCAATTCGCGATCTTTCGATCACGTCATGGAGCTTCGTAATGTCAGAGTCGCTGTCAGACGGGTTGTGTCAGAATTGTCACTGTGGCGGGCGGGCTGACTCACTCGAAGTACTTTGACTCTCTGGAAGTTGGCGTGCTAAGAGATGCTTGCGAGTATACCCGATGATCGTTATGTGCACGTGCTTTGGCCCTTTCTCGTGGTGTTCTTGTATATTTTTCCGGTTATCACATGTTTCTTACTTGCATTAGCGTTCTCGGTTACGACTTTATTCCAAAATTATTAAATTCCTGGTACTATGCCCGTCATATTTAGTAACGATGTCCAAATCCCTGCATTTATATCACAAAACGCGGTTAGTGATCAAGGATTGCATTTTACGCGTTAAGCTAGCTGAAAACCAAATTAAATCTTTCTTGACCTTGAGCCCAGTATGGCAGCTGAGGAGACGAATTCGTGTGACGTATCTTTTACGTCATACTTTTCTGAGTGACTTGAAAATAGGCGGCGCGAAGTAGTCAGCAGAAGTTCACGTCGGCCAAGCACAAAAACGAGGGAATTTTTAGTCTAAAAATGTCATAATTGTGACCTACAGGGAAAAGTCTTGAAGATGACTGTCTCATTTCAAAACCCTGTGAAAACGTGGAACGGTTCCTTTATTATGATGTAATCAAACCAAATATGACCTTCGTTTTTCATGAAATAATGGAGGAAGGACCGAGAAGCTGACATACCATGTGACATTTTGTGATCCCGACGATGTATTACTTTTTCGCAGGTCTATATTTAACTGATGCTTCTCGTTTTCAGTATTCTACGAAGCGTGACAAAATGCTATCAGTCTACTTTGTGAGCGCATTCACAGTATTTGGATTCATCGTAGCTGTGCAGTTCATCATTGTACCACAGTAAGTTTCTTCAACGCATGTCTGTCTTGAGTGCATCTTTCACGTATCCCTTGGTCCAGTACCTTGACAGTCTGGATGCAGTATCAGGATCAACATTACGTTGTGGAAGCAATCACATTGCATCGTTCGTGCATCGCCGCTAACTCTAATTAGTGTGTAAATCATAAGCTGATCATGCGCGAGATCATTCAATATTTTCATATTTCTTTTTATGTCTTTCCGCAATATATGTTTCCGCTGGCACGCTTGTCCATGGGGAATTCCCAGCTCGGGACACCTGCTTCCGGGAAGGAGCCCGGCGCGTCCGCCACAGCTGGACGCCTGCTCAAAATGCCGCAAACCGCCGAGGCAGGCCGCTCCACGCTCCACGCGCCAACAGCCGGCAGTGGCACGGAGTCGTTGGGACCGTCCGTTACGGGCCGATTCCCAGACCAGCGATTTCGGCACGTTGCTGGAGTCAGGAAGGCTGTCGTGTCTTGAATACACAAAGTGAAATCGGTATCGGTGGCAACACCGGCCGGTGCTGTCGGCTGTTAATGGGTTTGACTCATATACTGCTTTAAACCGCTTTACGTCTGCTGACGCTTAAGGGGCTGAACGGATTGGTTGCGCAGATCTTTCTAATCTTCAGAGCAAGCCGAAGGGATAAACTAAGGATAAATCGAATTGCTTCGAATCAGATAAACGGGTGGCGCGCAGCGCACGCAGTTGATGTCGACGCTTTCAAACTAGATGTCCACTGACATTTTGTGCCGACACCAGATATATTTTCAAAAAGTATGATACTTGGCACGAAACGTGATCGACTATTTCATTTTGCATTATCATGAAGCTGGCGAATGTAGGCATGTTTATTAAGGGGAAACAATCCGTATACAATAGAATGTATATGTACCGGAGATGTGATCAGGGTTCACCACGGTGCCAAAAGAAAAAACAGTATTTGGTCCAATCATACTTCCCCCTGCCTTGAGGATGAGTTCGTGACGTCACGTGAGGCATGCTCACCGTCCAATCACAGGGCTCGATTGCCAAATGATTTGCTTGACGATGACGGATTGACGTAATGCGGCTACAACCAACCCATAAAAGTGTTTTGGAGCTAGTTTAGATTTTTTTGGGAGCAGGAAATACTGTTTTAAAAACTTGCAAGCATCTGCTACGAGTTAGTCTCTTGAACATTAGACAAAAGGCCGCATCTCCGCCGGCTGGCCGCACCTCGACCACACAAAGCGTTTGTTAGTTGTTTATCGCTACCCAGCCCGATCTAATCACTGGTGTCGGGTTCGCAACCACTTCAGTAGGAAGATGTGTGGTTACCTGAGGGCACGCTGTAGGGCTGCTGAACGTGCTGGAGTCCGTCAGGCGGCCAGGGGAACGCGGCCATCAACGTCACCACGAACTGCTTCACCTGCTTCACAGCTCGGGCAGCGCCAGCCGCACGGTCGTGAGGACTTGTCAACCCCCCAGTTCCGTTCAGGCCCCTTATATCTGGTCTCAAATATCATGACTTATCAGGCAATTAAGTGGCATTCCGTACAGACCCAGTGATATCTTTGAATCTATTAGCATTGTGCTGCGCTTTGTCAAGCTGAGTGGCGGGTGGTTTGTTGCAGAACGCTGCTCACCACGGCGACTTTCTTCGTGGGTGGTGTGGTGGTGATCGGAGCGGCGTACCTGGTCATGGCTGAGAGCTGGAAGGTAAGCGGGTCTCGCCGCGGATCGCGACGGGCGTGACGCGTACGTGACAAGCGTGACGGTCTGCGCTCCTCTACGACGCAGCCTGAGGAAAGCACAGGCCGGGAGCAGACGCGCTGTCTCCGGCAGAGATGCCAGTCGTCGATTTGTTCGTTGTCTGTCGCATGACGAAACCGCAGTCAGTGCTAAGTAATGCGTGTCTGGTGAATGATAAAACGCAAATGTCGAGTACGAGAGGGGCTCCCGGGAGCCTGGCCGCGTAGAGCCTGGTACACTGCCGTGGCATTGTGTGTCTCCCCCCCGCGCTCCCCCTCCGCTTGTTTGATGTAATGAGGAAAATTGGCTGACACTTCCGGCGACAATGGGCATTCAGTTTCCGAGAAGTTTGCCATTTCCGTTTGTGTGCATAACCTTTGCTTCCAACAGACATTCTACTCAAAAGACTCCTTGTGGTTCAGTCTTTGCGTGTCAGGATGTTTGAACCTGCCGCTTCATACATGTCACCGAACAATGAACACAGTCTTTACATACAGCCTTCACACAGAGCAGCCCAACATCACCGGCACAGCTGTAGGCCAAGTTCACTTAATGAAACTAAGATCTGTGATGGCTGGCGGCGGCTACTAGCAGTCCATACTACCACCGGTAGTGCGATCGGACCACGGTACTGGGACGTCCATCAGAACCGTTCCGTCTGACTGCACCGCGTCACGCGCGTCCATAGTTATGAACAGCTGGTCAAATATGTCTGGACTCATCATGCTCCAACAAAGGTCTCTAAGGCCGTTTAGCTTCTTGGGAAATAAGTCGTTCAAATCATGCCATATAATCTTCCGGAAACTATGACAATGGTTTCTCGATTTCAATAATGGGATGCTATCAGTGGTGTGATTCGATACTTACGCTGGAGAAGCGCGTCTTCGGCTCTGCGTCAAACAACGCATTCGGTCGGGCTCACGAACCGCAAGACGATCCCCCCTCTCTCTGATTGGCTTAGGCAACTAGCCACGCCTCTCATACGGTGATGTCCATGGGTTATTCCTCACGAAATAATACATTATTCCCGCGCGCCGTGGTTGTGATTCTTTCCGTTCGATAATGCTGTGTGAAGCAAATCGCCTGTTATCGAGTGGGACTCAGACTCGCAAGAGAACTTGACTATTGCTTGATGTACATGTGGATGGTGTGTGCGGAGTAGATGGAGAAAAGGTCGGGCGAGACGCTGGGAAATATGAGATTCGAACTTGCAAGGCGCATCTTTGATATACCCTCGATAAGGACTGGCACGAGCCGGACCGTCACTAACCTATCTCGTAATACAGTCAGAAATCTGCTACACCATTCGGCAGCCAGCCATTCGTGTGGAAGCGACTTTCCAAGTCAGGTCGGGCCTAAGACGGCCACCGGGTCAGGCCTGGCCTGAGACGACCACCCTGTCCACATCGCGGCCTAGCCACGGCTGCCGCCGTCGCTTCGATTTCGTGGCCGGCTGGCGGGCCATTATCGGGCCACAGCCGGCGAAATGGCGTTGAGCTGTGGGCGACACAGTGCCGGTCCACGCCCCGGGCCTCGGCCTACCCTGCCACGCCGCGCTGGCCCACGCCCCGCCCCGCCACACCGCGTTGGCCCACCTCCCGAGCCTCGGTCTACCCTTCCACACCGCACAGCGTCATCCACACCACCCGAAGAGGCAGTGTGGACGGCGCATGACGGCAAATAATCTATCCCAGTCCGGGACGTTTTTCTTATTCTGAAATAAGCTAAATTTTGCTGATTGACATCGCTCTAAATACAGCTCCAATTAGCAACTTAGGTATCAGGCTGCCCCGCAGCGGCTGCAGGCGGCAGCAGTTGGCCTGTAAGCATTCCAACGTGGCCTCCCTGAGAGAAGATGGCTTGCCTATTAAAACTTGTGCTGGCCGGCGGTCTCGGCCTCCCCGCTCCCGTACCGCAGCGTGTCGGGGCGCGGGTCTGACACGGCGCTGGCGGCGGCGTTCGGCGACCCCTGCGGCAGAACGTCCTGCGCCGGCCAGCGGCCTCGGCCTCTCCGCGCCCGCACCGCAGTGTGTCGGGGCGCGGGTTGGACGCGGCGCCGGCGGTGGCGCTCGGCGGCCCCTGCGGCAGAGCGGCTGGCGACGGCGACAGGGCGCCGACCCCGGCCGCCGTCCGCGATCAATGGCCGCTGGCGGCTGTTGTACATACCGGCCGGGACAGAGGCCCGCTAACGACCCACACGGCCTGCCACTGCCAAAGGGAATCGGGATGCATTGACGCGGCATGTGTGAATGCGTTGGTGGTGGGAGGGGCCTGTCCCGACAGCAAGCTGTCCCCAACTCAGGCGCTATTTTTACGCTTCTGGAGCTGCCCTGTTGATATGGATTTATCCAAACCTAAAAGTGCAACTTGAAATATGTGGACCACGAGGGACAAAAACAGCTAAGGTGTGGTTTCTACAAAGTAAAATGAGAGTCCGTGCTCTGAACCGACCACCCTGAGTTGCCCCAAATGCAGCGTTTCATCCAGGTTGGACCATTTCTTTTCACCAAAGCCCTAAATGCTAGGCAGAGTCATTTGGCGGTTTGTCTTCATTGTAGGTGGGCTGTGGTATGACGTCATTGGGTACGACTTCGTTGCGGCCTTCAACGCGTAGTACGTGGACAAGCGGATCGTAGGTGCCGGTTACCTTTTGTCTGTCTTGAATGATTACTGCGCACCATAGTGGATGACGCTTCATATATTGATGAATCGAAAGTGACGATCACCAGGAGGACTCACGGTACTCCACCTAGCTGCAACTTGGAATCCAGGAAACGCAGTAAAATAGTCAAACTGTGACTTGAACAGAAACATCTGCTGCGTTACGCGGCCGTTCCACAAGGATGAAAGAAATTAACTTTTGGTATGCACCTTATGGTTATAAAAAAACACGAAGCTATTTCAGCCACAAGCCGTTATCATGTGAATCACAGACCGGGGTTCGTCTGCAGCTCACACGAGCGACCTGCACTGGACTATGGCTGCGCGATGTGGGCAGAAGCAGCTGGAGCCACAGGCCTACACGGATGGTGTTCCCTTTAACCAAACCACCCACTCTCCATGATGTTGTGCTCGTACCCACAAGCTAGCCGTTCCTAATCAGTGGTACTCACCCGGTACCGGCTCATCTGCATTTTTCCAGAACTGCAGTGGCAAATTGTGGAACAGTTTCAGGAAAGCTTCATCCAAACTTACTCTTTCGCCGCGGTAATTGCACAAGTAGTGTGATTAAACTAATTACGACGAAAAGAAGAGCAGGCAGCAACAATTGTCATCTTTCTTGAAGCATGCACTTGACATTTCGTAAATGTTTTACCCATATCCGTATGCGTCCCGTAGACGCACCCGTCGGTACCCATGGTTTTACCCAGCCCACGAAGTCTTAAAGCTGCAGCCAACTTGAGACGCATGGGGTGTATTCGGCAGAAGTTTCCGATGTGGCTGGCTGTCACGTCCGACAAACATCACCCAGGAATGGTCTATAACAGTCGCCTGACGCATTTCAGCAGCTGTTGCATCTAGTGACAGTCTGCTCGGTGTGATCTTATGTTCTCATACAATGTTTTCTGGAAAGACTGGACGCCCCTGAGCTCGTGAAGCCTTTGGACCAAATGCGCGGGACGCAATGCTCTTAGCCGTCCCCGGTTAGAGTCAAGTAAAGCCCCGTGCTTTTCAGCGAAGTTTTTGTTGTGGCCGCCTGCTGAGCGCTGAGTTCCGATGCTCACTGCGCAATAACCTTGTTACATTTAGCACGTGTTTTTACAGGACTAACGTGTTCGTAACTAACTAACGTAAGTAACGTAGCGAGACTATGTTCAACGTTTTGGGATTTTTGTATGCTGTGCGGCGGACCGTGCCCACCACAATGACAAGGTTAAGATTATATGTACATATGTATGTATATATATATATATATATATATATATATATATATATGTATATATATATATATATATATATATATATATATATATATATATATATATATATATATATATATATATATATATATAT
>NW_023596461.1:4271046-4355148 GCF_011947565.3 Pollicipes pollicipes
GAGCCGTGCGACGTACCGCTAAGAAGTTAGGAGCAGATGAAAATGCTCGTCGATGTCACTAACTCTATTTTTGAATCTGTTGATCTTGCGAAAACCGTTTGTTGAGTGTGTGTTGGTGGAAATGGGCATGGGAAAATAAAATGTCTACATTGTTCTGAAACATGACTCGATGTAACTCTGAACATCCATTAGGTATATATGATGACCTAGTTTAACCTTTTTCTTCGTTTTATGAAAACGTGGTGTCTTTAATTTTCTTAACACCGATAATTATGCCTTTGAAGATAAACAAATTGCAGTTCAGGCTAGAAATAAATTGAGCAGATTTCTTCTGGATCTTCGCAAACTGAATTTGGAGCTTGGCATGTCACACACGGCAGCGCCATGAGAGGACGAGCTGGCACCGTGCGACAGCGCGTGATCGGCTTACTCCGTCGGAAATTGTGACAACGACCTCGAAACCAACGGGGACTCTGGCATTATGCATAAATGAGAATTCATTTTGATTGCACTCACGTCCCTGTCATTCATACCCAGTCACGTAGACAGAGGTGCATTTTGATTGCACTCACGTCCCTGTCATCCATCCCCAGTCACGTAGACAGAGGCAAATGTCACTTCTACGCCATTGTGAGCGGCCATCTATCATCAGCTGCGAAGCCGTCGTTTATAAGAAGTTATTTCAACTATTATCTGTTCATGTTGGCTGATGTAAATGAATGAATATGCCAAGTAAATTCGATTATTTGGTTGTTTTTTTTCTGGATCGTGGGTTTTGTGCAACTAAGTCGTTACATTCGATGTTTCGCGGCGCATTCATCGCTCACGAAATCACTTTGGATGTTCGAGCAGTCATGTTTCATTAAACCGCAACTGGGATGTACTTCCCCAGAGCAGATGAGGACTGCTGCTGCACGTTCTCTTCGTGCGTGCATTTTTAACCTGCATTCTAATGCGCTGCTCCGTCTTACGAATTTCATGACCTGTCACCTAGATGAAAATTTTGCTCACCAGTTACATAAAACGGTGAGGATTAAATTTCGTATCTTTCAAACCAACGAACCGTATTATTCGTAAGCAACAGTGAGCGCGTATAGGTATGCAGATAACTTAAGAATGAAACGCATAAAATCTGTGCCTCTCCGTTTTTGTTCAGTGGAGCAACTGCGTCCATAATTTATTTGTTCTTTATCTAACAATGCGGTCGGTGCTGCTGCGAAACATACACAGTGACATCAGGACTTGGCCTGTTTTGGAGGGGGCGGCGTCATGTGGACGGAGTATTCCTCCTTCTATTATCGGATGGAGGGGGGGGGGCAGTCTCCCTGCCCTAACAACCTTTTGCAGGAGAAAGTGTATTTGCGCAGATTTTCACTAACGGGACCATATTTCCGATTTTTTACGATGATGTAGTTCCCTCACATAGGTAGGATCACGTTCGCCACAGTACCGGGCGCTACAATACCTTCCACCCAGGCGCGTGCTTAGAATTGCGCCATAACGGAATATGTGAACGCAAGTAAACAAGATGAAATCGCGGACGGACACGGAACGACACCACGAAAAACTGACAAAGCACGCGTACACAGCGATGTTTGTGTCCCGCAAACAGTGCGCCGATTAGTACCACACCTCTCAGTAATTTGCAGTACTACAAGTGAGTTAGCCCGTCCGCCACAGTGGTTATTTCAAACGGACATTTAACAGCCATTCTGACCTCGGACAAATGACTTTTGGAGGAGCGGCGCAAGGCTCATGAGCAAGGCGCGTGGCACTGATTATTAACGAGAACGCCAGTTCTTAAGTGCGTGATTTCTCATCCATTTCTTCATTTGAGTGTCGTTGAGATAGTTTCAGGACGTCCCTCCCCCATCAAAATTTTGTGACGTCGCCCCTGTGGTTTGTGCATTGCAGATTGTACATCCTGTCAGGCGTTTAACGATGCCCTCGCCCCCCCCCCCCCTCCGCTTTCGGTGCATGGATTTTCCCATGAATGTTGGCAAGCAGGTACGATGCACATTTAAGGCCCAAAACTTAAGTCTGATGACATATTGAGAAAGCTGCGCTTGTTTTGTATTGTTTCAGAGAGGAACAGGTGAAGCAATCAGCTGGTTTAAGTCTTGGACGGTAACTTTTCAGCATGTGTAGCATCTTCCTCTGGCGAGCCTACACTGCGGCTGTCGAATGGGCTTAGCAATCACAGATAATATAGATACTTTTGCTGACAGACAGCACAGGTCCCGTTTTGAAGCATGACGCAAATGTATGTATATTGCGAATTTGGTACTTAATGCAGCATGTTCCCAATAGCAGCCATTTACTGCGTCATGTGCGATAATCTTGTGGCGGAAAAAGCGTTCTGCCTCACTTTCTAGCTAGCTCCAACTCACTTTCTTGGTCCCATCGTGAGACCATTGTGTTTCAGCAGTCCCCTGCAAACCCAACAACACACTCGGGATGACGGTTCCGTTGTCAAGCTGGCAAATAAACTGAACGTATGTTTTGGATCTATGCTGTATACTTCTGTACAAAGTGTTGCACGCAAATGCCATCATTGTCATTACTATCCCCGACTAACATATGCAGACCAATGGCGGGACGGTGGGGAAGGGGGGGGGGGGAGGGCATGCTTATCCCGCTCGTTAAGCATTTGTATGGACAAGGAAATAAAAGTTATCCTCACAGAAACGTGCTTAATTTATCCATTGCTGCAGATATTGCTGCACGCTATTGATCCATGGTGTACGTCAGAATCATGATCCCGAAAATTACCGCATGATAAATCAGTTATGAATCGCGAGAACTGTGAATCTTGAATCAACCATGAGTCGAGAGGTTATGATCTCACGATCCGGGCTCGATCTTCGTGGGCGGAATTTGATCCTGTCGTTGATCCAGGACTTGTGTCCATGGATTTGGTTGCTACGACACACCCACTCAATGACGGGACTGCACCAATATCTGAGACCGCGGAGAGCGCCGCTTTTTCAGCAAGCTGTATGCGATTTATCATCAATTTCTACCTCAGCCTTAAGTTATTTTGTAGATTACTGTAGAAATTTTGCTCAATCTCCTATATGTGACGACTCTTGTTTGTGATGGTTGGAAATGTCTTGCACCTAATTCGCCATAAGATCGCTACGCCGCGCAATCATCTCTTTCGAGTTCTTCGGCTCGATTACTTTTATTGACCATCCCCTGAAAGCGCTTGCTGAAAGCGGTGCAACTGCAAAACATGCCTCAAAAGTGGAATATTTCTTGTACCGACAGAGCGCTCTGAGCAGACATAACACTTCCATAGCAAAGTTGTTCAGTTTGATGTAATTTGTCCTCTTCTTGCCTGGTAATAGATGTGGGGCGATTGCATTTTTTTCCATTCTCTTATTCCATTTCCATTTCATCTCTCAGTTCCATTTCTCCTGCGATTCCTTTCCAAATTTTTCATTTAAGACGCTACGCATCACGTGTGCTGCGATATTCAAAATATTTGTCTATATTTCCAGCTTTATTTTCACTCATCGATCGCTATGCCATGCCCATAAGTTTGCCTATGGTATCCACTACATGTTTTGTATCTGCGCCCATTCTGTGTGTTGGCGTCTATAAGAAGGGAGCAAATAAAATAACTCGTACATAATGTACATTCTTACGCATTACACAATGATCAGGAAACAAGAATTCATGAAAAACATCGCTTAGAGTATGTCGCACATATCGCTGATGGTAACATGCTCGCATCATTAAACGCGATACTAATATCTGTATGCAAGCAAGTTGGCTTGAAAATAGTACAAATCACACAAAAGATCTTCTAGGGTCCGTGTGAGAAAACAAACAACCTTAAAGTGCACTTAATGGTTTGCAGGGGATATTCAGACCCTTTGCTGTTCATTGATGGCTTCTTTTGGTGAACATGAAGTGATGCTAACATCTTAAAACGTGGAATATTGCTGACAAGAAATTATCAGTTGAAATAAGCGTCGTAAATAAAAGAATGCTCCCGGATTCGCGAAGGTTCTCCGTTGGGCAACATTTGTCCTGCGCGGTCAGGCCTAGCCATTCGCACGTCTTGCTGCTCCTTTCACTTTCTCGTCTCAAGGAGACTATAATTTGGGGGGCTATTTGGTCATTGTGGTCACACAAACGGTTCGCCACCCTGAATTTGCTATTCCACTTAATCGCAGTTCACCTTGCAGCGTTGACAAATTCCTTGGTTGTATTGTGTCTGTCCTCAAAGCATTCCCCCGTTTCGCCAAAACATTCTTCCAGGTCCAGATTGAGGTGTAGCTTTTGGTGAGGTTTTCAGTGTTTTCTAAGTTCCCAGGCTCCGATTAAAGTATGGTTTTTGCTGAGGTTTTCAGTGTTTTCCAAGTTACCACACGAGCGGAGTCAGTTGGTAGCTTCGAAAATGCCTCGATGGCAAATGTTCTCCAGCCAGAAGCATTCGATAATTTGTATGCATGAACGGAATCGCTTCGTTGCATTATTCATTGCATGGACCGATCCCGTTCATTTCATTATGAATTTCATGAACGGACCCATGCTATCTTAGCACTGAATCCGAGTGTATTTTGAGCTGCTGAGGAAGACTTGCGACCGCCAGTAACTATGTCGGACTGTTGGCTGCCTGGGAGATATAATTTTAATGTTGCTGCTCATATTACAGTTATTGCTACTTGTTCTGCCTAATATTGTTCATTTTCGGAACCTGTTGACATGCATAGGCGTCAGCATTGGTATGATTGTTATCATTTTTCCTTCTTTGATGACCTTATGCTCAGCTTTTCACGGACATTTATAGTTCGGAGAATGTATTTCAGCAACCGGCCGCCTTCGGTATGTATAAACCAGATGAATCATTACTTTGGAGTTCATATGCCGACAAAAGTTGACCTCCATTGTACTAGTAGGCTTTGGATAAGCGCCGATATCAAGAAATCATTGTTTGTATTGTTACGACTCGGCGATTTAAGCTGTGCTTATGACCACCTGTTGCCATATAATGAAAATACTATTGCCGAAAGACGGGAGGTGTTGACCTTTCTTGCTCTTATCAAGTAAATCAAATACGATAGTACGCAATTTCTGACACACATGTGATGACGCGCAGTATTTTCGTATGCATACACAGCATGCTTTATGAATGACGTAACACGTGTATCATGTGTGCATAATGCGCACAGCAGTACACGGGGCGCCACATATGCGCACAGCAGTACACGGGGCGTCACATATGCGCACAGCAGTACACGGGGCGCCACATATGCAGTTTGCACCGTGCGCGTTGTGTGTTAATTTATGTTAGTTTTTTTAACTGAAGAATGCCAGCAGTGTAATATATATATATATATATATATATATATATATATATATATATCTAGCTATAGACTAATAGATATAGACTATATATATCTATCTAGATATATTATATTAATATTTATATATATAATATGTGTGTGTGTGGGGGGGGGGGTGTGTGTGGGGTGTGTGGGTGGTGGGGGTGTGGGGGTGGGGGTGGGGGGGTGTGGGTGTGGGTGGGGGTGGGGTGGGGTGTGGGTTGGGTGGGGTGTGGGTGTGGTGTGTGTGTGGGTGGGGGTGTGGGTGTGGTGGGTGTGTGTGTGGGGTGTGTGGTGGGGTGGTGTGCACGTGTGTGGGTATAAACTTGTGTTGACTTCAAAGTTTGGCATCTATTAGGCTCTATGCGACAAAAAAGTAAAATAATTTATTTTCATTTCATTTAGTCCATTGCAATCAGTGCAACGTCCTTTGCCTCATGAAGCACGGGCGAGATGATGCCAGATATGATTGTCCGATCGCCGTGTGGGACGCTAAAACCTAAGCGAATGAAGTATGTCGCGTTGGGAAATCGTACGAAGAGGACTTACCAATGCACTGCACTATCATCCTTCCATGTGCCTGTATCGGCAAGGGCTCGCTGGCGCTTAACGCCTGCGCACTAATTCCTAGAGACTGCTTGAAACCTTGCTGGTGCCAGGCCTGCCAAGGGCTGGAAATTTTCGTGGGAAAATGAGTGTATTGAAACCAGTTTGCGTTCTTGGGAACATTGGACACAATTAACTCGGCTGTTTAGTACGTCTGCAGTTTGTTTTGCGCAGTTAAACCCGACTTCAGCCACAGCGTGTTGTAATTGAGACCGACTTTTGAAAAAGGTGACATTGGGTGCCTCCCAATACAAACAGGGAAATTTGTATCGGGAGCCAGTCATATTACTGATACGCACATACTCTAGACTGTCTATTTCTACTGCTGAGTAATTCATGGACGTTACATTTGCCTGCATGGTTCAGCTAGCTGTTATCTTGCCGAGCTCTGACATCAGTCACCTCTCAACGGTTGGATCCGTGGTTTGCGTTCGGGAGGGCGCCACCGTCTGCGCAAATCAGCACACACAGAACGATGCCGGTCTTCTCCTCGGTCAGCGCCCGCTCGCTTCATGTCGCTGCGTCGCCTGGTCGCCGATATTTGGACCTGTTTCGAACCCGAGCTCTTCCGTCACTTTAGCATCAGCTTGCTCGTAATTGGAAAGCATCTAAGTGTGCGATGTGGCCTTGCCGATGCCGGTTTTTACGGAAGCATTACACGTGAAGGTTTCATCAGTTTGATGCATAAAATGTGAAATACGTTTAGTGGCGGTATGTTATCTTGGTTTTACGACGGGGCACAGATTGGTTATCGACAAAAAACGTCGTGGGCTGATACAATACGGGGCCAAACAAGGTGTGGGTTGCGTAGGAAGGCTGAAGGTCAAAACCTGCAATGACTGGAGAAGCATGACCTTGCCAAAGGTGGTGACCTCTGACGTGCTGCTTCCACTGTTGGCCGCCTGCTGTCACTGACAGCTGAAATCAGGAAAGGCGACCGGTAGTCTTTCGCAATATCCGTTGGGAATCAGCCAGGTCTTCGGCGCACGTTCGCCGGCGACCACTGGAGTTCGCCGGCGACCACTGGAGTTCGCCGGCGACCACTGGAGTTCACTGGCGACCACTGGAGTTCACTGGCGACCACTGGAGTTCGTTGGCGACCACTGGAGTTCACTGGCGACCACTGGAGTTCGCCGGCGACCACTGGAGTTCACCGGCGACCACTGGAGTTCACTGGCGACCACTGGAGTTCACTGGCGACCACTGGAGTTCGCCGGCGACCACTGGAGTTCGCCGGCGACCACTGGAGTTCGCCGGCGGCCACTGGAGTTCGCCGGCGACCACTGGAGTTCACTGGCGACCACTGGAGTTCGCCGGCGGCCACTGGAGTTCGCCGGCGACCACTGGAGTTCACTGGCGACATTGGCCAGGTGTGAGGGGCCAGTGACATGGAGGCCGGGCATGGCGGTGTCTTCGGACGATCTGGAGACCAACGGACAGAGTCACATGGCAGGCCCCATGCTGATAAGATTTTGGATACCAAAGCTCTTCAGCCAAGATACCATCTGGGTACACACGTCGAGGAATTCAAATATCCGTGAGGTTGATCATGAACATTGTGAAATCACATTCCAAGATTTGAACGTCTTGGTCTCGAGATTCAGCATCACCAAGCAATAGGCATAGGAGCTTTGACAGAGCTGAGCTAGATACGTGACGCCCTTGCTTTTTGCCCGCCGCCCTCGCATTAAACATGAATACGCCACGTAACTGAACTTGCGCCAGCCTTTGGAATCATTAGCCTGGACAGAGCTGCGGGCTGCTTGATAAAATGACCCCCGTCCCGTTCTCGGCCAGTTGTGCTGAACATGAGCTATCAAGCACCAGATATGATACGATCATTTGCGGCGTTCATTATTGAATCAGTAATATATATATATATATATATATATATATATATATATATATATATATATATGCATTATATAAGTGCAGCATACTTGTGACATGCTTCAAACATAACAGATCGGGATTGCCAATGCGTGTAAAGCTGCGCCATTATGAAAGCGTTTAGAAGCAATGAAGCTTCCTATTTGGCCGTTCCAATATTGCCAGCCGTGGTTTCACCCAGATCAGTTAACACAGGACTCGTCAGTGTTTATCCTGGGTCTGTTTACACTTTCTGCTTTACGGCTTGGCGGCAGTGACGTCACAGCTGGTGCCTCGTTTCCGTTATGCTATAGCGCTGGAGAGAGATCTTGGTCGTGCCGCTGACGTCGCTGGTGCGCCGAAAGTCCCCATGTTCTCAAAACACTTGGGCGCGCACATAGGACCTCTGCAATGCTTGTTGCACTGGTGCCGCCTGGGTGTTTTCCGGACATCGAGTCAGCCGGGCCCGCCTCCCTGACGACGTGCCTTGTGTTCCAGTGCTGCCCCGCCTTTCTTCGCCACATTTCCGGCCAGCTTGCGGACAGACGGGGCCTCACGCAGGCGCTCGCCGTCCTCGTCGTCTTCGTTATCTACTTGTGTGCAGTTCTGCCCGTGGTGAGATCTCTTCCCAGCGCTCAAACCGGCCCAGAGCTGCGCGCGTAGTCCTCAGTGGAGGAAGCAAATATTTGGTATGTGCTGTTTCATGCATCCATGAGTAGATGTAAGGGCTGACAATTATATATATATATATATATATATATATATATACATATACATATATATAAGACGGCATGCCGCTGGCTGTCTGCTGCGCCAAACCCGAGACCGCAGACTGTAGGTGGATCATTGTCGCCGCCTCAGGCAGGCTGTCTGTGCACGAGTGATTTAAATAGATCGTTCCACATCGGTCACTCCGTGGGATTCCCGGAGAATCTCGGCAGAGTGACGCCAGGAATGTTTTGGCGAAAAAGGGAGCCACTATCATGGCTTGGTTGGCCAAGCTGTTCTTTGTCCAGTGATGCTGTACCGCACCGTCATCGCCAGGAAGTCGCTCCTCACCGACGAAGTCGTCTCGGCGCTCCCATGTCTGATCGTTTCCTGCAGTGTTTCTCAAGTTGAATTCCAGCTGAGCGACTTCCATTGGCAATCTCTTCTTCGAGCCCTCTCCTTTAATGAAGGTCCCGCTCGTCCTTTTTAAGAGCAACTGCCGTTTAAGCTGCCGCGGCCTTAGCTCTTATAGCTTTACTTTCCTCCCGGCATCCAAAGCTAGTGACAAAAGATAGGATACAGAATATCACGCTGCATGGTCTGGCACTAATCAGGTTCCTCAACTTTTATCTCGCATCGGATATTTTCTAGAAAAACGGTTTTGGACAGATCCGATAACATTGCGTTTGCAACATTTAGATTATTACGCGGCAGTGTTCCAACACGAATCTTAGCACGGTTTTTAAACCGTAGGAAAAGTACGTGTATATGCTGCATACATGCATATACTACGCACACACTGCTATGGAGGCACAGGCACTCACGCATCATACACACTTTGATTGATACCAACGCTCATCAGTGACACGCAAAACACCCAACGATCCGGTGGTGTGCACCCTCGTGGCGACCCTCCGTGCAGGTCGAGGGGTCAGCATTCATTTGTTTGTTCACTGATGATGGGGTCCAATTGGCGGATGCATATCGCCCGCCACTTTGTACATGCATAGTTGGGGGTGTGGGGGTGTTGCTATTTGGCCGATACTAGTTATTTGTTACTGCTGGGTGGAAATCCC
This sequence comes from Pollicipes pollicipes, assembly GCF_011947565.3. NCBI lineage: Eukaryota > Metazoa > Arthropoda > Thecostraca > Pollicipedomorpha > Pollicipedidae > Pollicipes > Pollicipes pollicipes. The sequence goes on from NW_023596461.1 coordinate 4,280,642, forward strand.
CAGTATCCAAAGTGGCATTTATAGAGATATATGATGTTGTTCTCTGTGGGTGGACCCGAATTATGTTAGAGTATGATTCATGATCAGAAAGGATGTAGCTGGGCCTAGTAAATGTATTTTCAGTCTGGTACTTTCGTTGGGATCTCTTGTTTGACTGTTGGGGTGGTCATTATTGCCCAGGGCTTTCCCACCTGCACTGTACAAGAACGGAAAACATTAAGTCCCCTCGCGCTTCTGCTCGCCGTAGCTCTCAGAGGTCATTCCTGGAACTTCGGACTGTAATACGGCATAGAGCTCCCATGGAAAGAGTCGTGATCCAGACGCATGCTCTAGGCGGCAGACAGGTCGGAGGGTGCTGTGAGTGATGGCCGGCTCATCCATTCGACGGTGCAGTGGTGAAGCTAGATCGGAACCGAGGTGGGCGAAGAAGCTGTTGTGCGGTAGGTTCTGCTCGCGTGTCAGGCGAGTGGGTAGTAGGCATACGTCGCCATTAGGCTTTGGCCCGGAAAAATACACGAAATGAAAAGACAAGAATCGATTGAAGCATTTCTTTTTGGTACAGATTTTGTCCTAACCTTTTACAGGATACATTTCTGGGATCAGCGCCCCCGCTAAGTGGTCCATGTAGCGTGAACTTTGACGCAACCATCCGACCGTAAAGCTCCGGTTCATAGTGCAGCTTCCTGACGCACGCTTACGGTACTACAACGTTTGGTGCTGCCCGCCATACCCCGGGGGTAGAACCCTCTGAGGTCACCGGATCTTCCCCGTACCAACTGTTACCAGCCGCAGTCTATGCCAGCCAGGACCAAAAAATGAGAGCATAAAGAGACTAAAACCCAGAATCCTCCCCATACCAGTGCGTGAATCATAATGTGGGCGCTCTTAACAGCGGAGCTTTTCGTGCTAACTTCGAAATAGAGGGGGAGAGAAATATCAGTATTATTTTGCAGGCAGGTTTCAGTATTTTGTTAAAAAAAAAACACAGGCACATCGGGCATGATAAAAAGACACGTTTGAAATGTAAGACACAAAACCGTGAAAAGAATATTACGCTTTTTTGTTTTGATGATTGTGTCCCACTTCCACTTGGAAAGGACAACAAGACCACCACTCCAAGATTTTGGAATGCATTGGACCACTCTGGTGTGGTGCGACGCTTCCAGCAAAGCCATGTGACGTAAATTAAACCATAAAAACAACACTGACGTGCTCAGAAGGCTAAGGCGTGACATACATCTGAATATTTGGTTCCAGACACATAAAATATATGACTATCCTTACCAGCGTAGGATTTTAATGCCTGAAGTTAGTTTTTTTGGGGGGAGGGGGCGGTAAGTTCACATCTCATGAGCTTTTTTACATAGAGACGTAATTTGAAGCACAAAAATGTGTAGTCTAGTTTTTGTTGCCATTTCTTTTTCTTCATTCCAAATATGTTACTTTTTATTGCGCTGGTACTAGGCCCCACAAAAAATTAGGCTTGGCCACAGAAATACAAATTGATTTTCCTTCCCTTCTTAATTACCCGTCCATTACCTCCGGTAGTATTGTCCCAACAGCCCCGTGGTTTAGAACGTCTGCATTGCGATGCACCTACAGCTGGCAGGGAGGGTTTGGAGTCGCTTCATGAGCTCACTATTTAATAGTGGTTGTCTTGCACTGCGGCCGGTCACAGAGCGCGCGGGAAAGTTCAGGCGACGCGAGAGTGTTCTACCCTCCGCGTGGGACGTATGGTGCGAAGCGTTGCGGCACGTTAAGTTTTCATCGTAACATTATTCTGTTAACCCGGACTTTCGCCTACGGGTGCTGCTGTCAGAGTGCGCGCAGCAAGCAGCACTTAGCGCGGGCGCTAATTCCAGAAATTTATCCAATCAAAAGTTTAGGTATTAATCCCTAAAAATATCAGATTGAGAAATCCCTACCGTACCGTCGAACGAACGAGCCGGCAATAAATTACTCCGCCTTCTGGCCTATAGGCTGTCGATAGCTTGCGCCTGGATCAGACTGTTCCGCATAGCAGCTTTGTACTGCGGTGTAGTCTAATGTCCAGGGTTGAACCGTGAAAAAATGCGCGCAGGAGCACGAAGGTACTTTATTTTTGCTGTGATTTTACCCATGGCACATGCCTTGCCTTGGTTTGTCTGGTTTCAGCTCTGGGTACCGCGGCATGGCTTGGTTGCTCTGGTCCTCCATCGTGCGAACGACGTAGTCATTGTCGGTCGGGATCTGCTTGACTCGCCCCAGTTCCTGTTGTACAGGTGGCCATGGTGCAAAATGTTGGAGGGTACGGTGGATGTAGGCGCGCACCGCACTGGTTCTTTGCATCACACTGGTCGCACGCTTTTTCAGTTTATGCAGCCATCGTCGTCAGAACGCCTTCGGGGGACGCTGGTTGCAAAGGTTTCGCCTGAAGCTTTGATTGGCGCTACCAGGAAGCTTATGATGTTCCCAATGCTCTCCCCGACTTCCGGGATGCATTCCCAATATTGCGGATTAAGCACGCATTTTTGGCCTGTGCTCGTTAAGGACAAAAGCAAGTCTCATTGCGAGCAGAGTCCAAGTGAACACATTCATGTCATGTTTTTTTCATAATCAAATCCTTTGGCACCCTTAAGACATATAACCTAAATCAAACCTATCGCCCAGAGTAATACTAGTGAACACCGTGATTGATTTGCGATTAACTGACAGTCTTACTGAATACGGTAAGCTATACACCGTAGCTTTCAGGCGAAATGCAGGACGGTAATTATTGTACTCCATTTTTCACCAGCACGTCATACATAGCAGGCTTGTACGGGAAATTATAAACCAAAAATTATGGAAACTTTTTCAAACAGCTTAATCGTCTCCCGCTAAAGTCATTATACTCTCAGGTGCATTAGGTGATTAATTTCAGGTGCACTAGTACATTTTGCAGGACGGGTCTTACCGTGGGCCCTAGCCCTCCTTTGTAGAGGGCCAGGGTTCATAGGGGGCTTGGTTGGTTTGTTGGCTGGTTCTTGGCTCATCACCTGTTAGTTATGCGCGGAAGCTTTGGCTTATCGGCTCAAAATACATTGACACCCCCGGAATGACAAAATCAACAAGTCAGACACGATATATACATGGAACTCAGACACAATGCTAAGCATAAAAATGGGCAATCTAGTTTTGTTATGTTTTCTTGTTCTATATTCTAAATATGCCGTTTTGTGATTCCAGAGGTGCCACGGTCGTTTCCCCAAACGGTGAGGCTTGCCCGCGAAAGAACAACTGGTATTTTCCCTCTCTTTCATAGTTCGCCCCAACACCCCAGTTAGCAAGAGCGCCTACACTCCGGATCATCTTTTGGTGGTGGGGAGGGTTCGAGTCGCTTTACGCGCTCGCTATCTGTTGCTGACATGCAAGGACTGCGGCCGGCAGCAGAGGTTGTGGTAAAGGTCAGATGACGTCAGAGGGTAGGACGGCAGTGCCAATATTGGGGCACGATGAGCTTTCGCCATCAAATCCTCCCGTTGACCCGAAGTTTCACGATTGGATGGTAGTGTTAGGCTCATGCGACCAGCACCACTTAACGTGATCGTTGGTTCCTTAAATTTGCCCAATCAAAATATTAGGACTTGTGGCCAAAGCCTCAACCGATTCCGTGGCTTCAATTTCGTAAGCCTTGCCGAACCAGAGACAAATGGCGGGAGATGTCCACCGCCCACTGGTCTGACGTGTGAAGTGAACCGACCGCTCAGCTGACCTCGACCTGCTGACCTTCACTTCAGCTGACCTCGATTCCGACCAGGCGTCACTTCCATGCCGCAGAGCGGTCTGGCCGGCCATCAATCAACCCCAACCCGTCAGCTGCCGGGGGCATGCGCCTGGATCAGGACCGTTCTGCACAGTAGCTTAAGCATGGGTTGAAATCTAAAGTTCCAGGGTTGACCTTTAAGAGCTGAGGCGCATTGAGGCGCGAGGGATTTTATTTATGCTGTAAGTGGCGCACCAATACATTGTCTTAATGTTGCACAGTTCACCCGGAAAAGCGAAGTGAGCTTAATTAAATGTATGAATACAGCAGTGCCAGGTCAGGAGCAATCCCGATCGACGAGCGAATTCCGTGCCCAATGACCACCGCCGGTTCGTTCCTTTGGCCGCAGTGTATCTTCGACGCAGCGTCCCTGGATGCGTGCTTCGGCGTTCAAAAGTACAACCGAGTGCTCAACCGGACAGTGATGAGTGATGACGTCACCAGCAGCGGTGACGTCACGGCGCCGGACGCCCGGAACGTCACGCCGGCTGCTGACTTCAGCTGTCTGCCGTCAGCGGCACGTCACTTCCCCGAGGTCAGTGGTGGACAGTGGCGGAGGTCTGGCGCCGGCCGTGACGCTCCCGCGCCGCTCGGTCCCCGGCGGCCGCTGGTGGCCGCCGGGCGCTGTGTGGCCTCCAGGCACAAACGGGTCAGACGCCAGCTCACGCTGGCGAGGTGGTTTTGACTGGGCTGGCGTGTTGTGTGACATGCTTGTGTCTTAACGCGCGCCCTGGTAGCCGGCTGGATACCCTTTGCTTGGGTGGGGGTCCCTTTGATCCCCCGAGGCCTCAAAAACTAAGAGAGCTAAAGACAGCAAATTCGCAGGATGTGTTGGCATATACGGGAACTCCTTTGGATCAGAGTTCGAGATTCCCAGGTCATGACCTTGGAGTTAAATAAGGTTAAACAAGGTCAAATTGCAGGTTGATGTCCAAAGTGCCCGAAGAGCCTGACCTAAGAAAAAGTTCTTACGTTCATTGAACTCCAGTGACCTTGTTTGACCTTTCGAGGATTGTGGCGACCAAAATCATACACCACTGGTTTGAGTTTTGCGTTTGAATGAGCAACAAAAATCACGCTGGGCAGTATGTTCCTAAAAACAAAATGTTGACCTGGGTCATTTTGCCCCCACCCGAACAAACTGCCCCCCCCCCACCCCCAAACAAACATATTCTGGAAGTCAAACTGCCCTCACCCGAGGGAGTGTTATGATTCTTTATGCAACGTGCAAGAGAACGTTATGCGTTGTCCTTGAAATTTGCAGTCATCGGTCGTGTCACACCGAGGTGACTTCGTCCGGCGGTCCGTCGCCAGCAGGGTCATGAATCTGTCCGGGAGTTTCGTTTTCAACAGTAATATTACTTGATGTCCGTCCACCAGTATGTGACGGAGACGTGTGATTCCTTGTTTTCGTTGTCAAGTCTGTGGCATTAGGTGGTGTGTTGTATTTTCTTCGTGCCCCAAAGAGTTCTGACAACCGGAATATGGCATTTTGACCCCGTGGAACTCTCGTGTCGTTTTACGCTCACAGGGGCCTGCCCGCATGCAATAGCATGCGATGTCATCCGAGCCCACTATGAGCACTATGCTCGAGTGGTATCACCAATAGTATTCGCATTTTGAGTTGCGGGAATCCTCACCAGCGAGACAGTGCGATTATTTTTGATGTTGTGTTGGTTTGTCACGTGTTATGTCTGTGACCAAAACATCCGGTGTTCCTAATGTCCGATTACATAATCTCCTGCTGAATGTATTTAGTTCTCTTCACCATATTTTATAAAAATCGGTCATGATTATTGCATACGCAAAAAATACATCCGATGTATTTTAGCGTAAGAAATTATTCACACAGTATTTATATAGCGTTTTTGCGTTTGCCTACTTTGCCCTGGTCTCACATCCGTGACAATAATGTCGTATCGTGCAGGTGTATCAGGAACTTGATCGCGGCTTCATTCATCAAACTAAATTCAACCTCCGTGCGCCGAGCCGGGCTTTGCGATGCATCCACGAACGTACCGTCCGCAATCCGTGTGGTTTGCGGAACCACACGGATTGTTTTTCGCAGTTTTCCAGAATGTCCGCAGTTTTTGCGACGCACGGTTGGGTCAGAGACCATCGGGTGGACTGGAAATTTCGGCATTTTGAAACATACGTTACTGAATGCAAAGCGCTGTTGTCGAACCTCTCGTTAAGGGTGCGATGGAATACAGCACGGTATGCCCCTATTCACTTCCTCCACCTCGACTATTTTGTAGCTCATAGTTCGCTTTATCTCACGAATCAAGCACTGCCAAATGGTTACCATTTCACATTTTTGTGACATTGAAAAACCGTTGATCAATTACTAAGTCAGCACCGCCGAGTTCTAGAAGTAAAACACCCTGACACGCGCACTGCATTTTGCCAGGTAACCTGCAGCAATTTGCTTAGCTTCAGCAACTCAGCTTCAATCCGGCTTCGTTCACTCGTAAACTGCGAAGTAAAGAAGCTTTGGTGACGACTGAATTCATTACTTCAATCCCTTGCTCCGTGAAATTTAAGAAGGGCAGCTCTTTTTAACAGAGAAGCGCCTTGCGAATTGTGCGGAGATGTGAAGCTTATGCGTGCGTAGCAATTACAATTGCCAGGTATTTGTAAAGGAAGGCCGTTGCCACGGAAACGCAGCACCACACAGTTTTTCACCTAATGTGCTGTGGAACGGAAAAGTAACGCGATGACTTTGGCACTGCTGCCGCAACGCAGAGACAATGCAGCGGCGCAGAGGATGGATGGCAGCAGCAGACGTGGAAGCACCTGACGCCTGAGTTGGAGTTCGGATTATTCCTTCGAAGGTTTCAGAGTGCGGAGCAAAACCCGGGCGCGCCGGACATTTCAATTAGCGCTTGAAAACTGGATTCGATGCCTCAGTTGACTCGAACGCCTGCCTTCAAATTCACCCAGCTAGCGTGATCTCCCCGTGGGGTGGGTTCGGTTCTCTTCAGACACTTGCTGTTTGCCCCTGACTAAGATGGCCTACGGCCGGTGGCAGCAGCCGCGCTAAAGGTCACATGACGTCGGAGGCAGGACGGGCTACTGCAGCACCAGCTTAGCAGCGCGTTAAACCTTCGCCCCAGATCATGCTGCTGAGCTGAAATGTCATGATCAGATGGTGGGCAAGGCTCCACGCAGCAGACCGTGCGTGGACTAAGTTCTGCTCCCATCAACCCATCCAATCAAAATGTTCCAGCTAGATTTAGAGACATATAAATAAGGGTACTTTGTTAATTACGTACGATCTCAGCTGCCGTTCATTTCAGTCATTGGTGTAGAAACAGGGCTCATGGGACGTCGCTCCCCCTCCCCCCCCTCCCCCCCTCCCCCCCTCCCCCCCGCTTGCCCCGCCGGTTTGGTTGGTGAAAGTTTAGTACTAGCCCTATAGGGCGTTAACCCTATCAAACGCCTGGCCAGAAAGCGTGAGACGGATTGACTCGAAAATGGGTGTACCAACTGTCTTCCTATAATTTCATTGTCATGCTTCCGCTTTATTTTGTTAACGGAGCAAACAATGGCGGTCACTGTCGCAAAACACTTAGAAACCGATTCAACGTCCGCATGTTGAACTACAGATTGTCTGATGTAGTATATGGCCGTACCATATCATTCCAACGCTGACGGATTGCATCTGACCCCATCTTGGATCTGACAGCGACCGTCCGACGGCAGATCCGACGTTGTTGCTGACTTATCAACGCGGTTGCTGACCTCCGACAGTTGACGTGATTTAGTGTGGCTGCGTCTCAAATGTACAAAGCATCGGTTGTCATGAAATTCGCCTGCGTTTCAGTTCGTCACGTTCAGCGTCATCGCGGCGATGGTCTCGTGCGCTGTGTTCCAGCAAGTCACCTCCCTGGTGAAGACTGGCACTCTTCTCGTCATCTGCTTATCCTACCTCGTTCTTGTGCTGGTTCACCAGCCCACGCTTTTCAATGGCGAACTTTTGGGGTAAGCTCACTTCTTAACGGTGTGCTGAGTGCCGTTTGACTGGCTCGCGATGTCCGAACGCAAATGCCGGATGCCTTAATAGGGCTTCGCACCAGACTCGGTTACAGGTGCATGGGGATGTGTATGAACCTCGCTGGAGACGCGGAGAATCCTACGTCACCATACGTTGAAGCTGCGTTTAGTGTGAAGGCCGCTTTAGTCCTGAGTTACGGATTCCAACTGGCAAACATCAAACGACAAAAGTCAAACGAGGAAAGTGAATTGGACATGGGACAGCACTTAGCTTTTTTTTCTCCAAAGGAAAATCGAGTCAAATATGCAAACTAGTGAGAAGCCTAGTGTCTGCCCTAAATAACTTGGAGACGCAGCTTGGTGCCGTCGAGTCAGAAAGCTACCTGCTACATTACACTAATGTTATCTCACTACCTTTTCATAACTAAACAAAATGCAGTTGTAGATGTTCCGGATTTCTGTGAGCAAAGGGAAATCGCAGTAGGCGAGGATACACCTTCAACGCACTTGACCTATTGGAAGTTGCATTACTTAACTCTATATAAGCTGAAATACCTTGTGGTTTAAAATAACAAATGTCTTCACCTTATTGCTGCACGTTAACGCAAAGGTACCACGTGTGTTTCCCAACAATAAATTCTTTAAGATAAAAGGGGTTGATGGTTTCCGAACAAACACCTCAGGAAGAAATATGTAAGCATTTCATGGAAGGCTAGTGCAGGTACGCGGCATGTTCAGTTGTGTTAGACCTCATATTATATATATATATATATATATATATATATATATAAAGATATATACTGGAGACAATGTGCCTTCTGGTCCCTCATAACGCAGGAAGTGTTCCCAGAGCAATGTCTCCTTTCCCTTGGGACGTCCTGAAAATGCGCTTTACACACACCTAGCACATCGAGATTCCATACATGCGGGTGGCGTAAAAAAGATGAAAAAGATGAAGATGATGAATGTCGATAAAGAAAAAGATGAATGTCGATTTTTGCAACTGTATTTGTCCGTCTATCTGCGTGTGCGAGGTATCGGACGTATCTTTTGATTGCGCGCATTCTGCATGTGACGCGTTGGCCCTGAAACGTATGCGATCACGCGCATAATAGGGGAAAACGATATAGGTATTCCGTTCTCAGGGGCTACGCAGACGCTGAGCAATCAGCTGGCGCCATTCCGCTGATGAGCAGCCCGTGGGGGGGGGGGGGGGGGGTGGCGGGTGTGCTGCTTCCCGACAGTCATAACAGTATGCACGTGGACCTTACAGGCACCAAACCGTTGTCTTCTATTTTAAGGTGATATTTGCCAAGTTGCAGCGCAATCGCCTAGTCCATCTTTTCACCAGGGGTTTTCCCTTTACGCCGTAATTATTCCGCAATGCTTGAGCAGAACATTGTCTCTATAGGTGATACGCAGGTGGATGGGGTACTTTTCGGACAACGACATTTTTGCAAATGGCACTAAGGATGGAGGCAAAGTGCAAAAGTGGTCATGTGGTTCTGCACAAAAGTGTCGTAGATGATATTTAACTTTTTCCTAAATTCTGCCCTTTAAAATGCACCTGGGGGCGTGTGCCGCCACTGTAATATATGGGCAACACTTAAAATGACTCGATCTGTCAACAAAATCACTTGAGTTTGGACAATTGATAATGGATGCTTTAGGAGGACAGTGACAGCAGACGAGATTTGCGTTTTAGTTCTTTCCCTACGTAAGCACAGAGCTATTTCTGTTTTTTTCAGGCTTTGGGACTGCGGATCCCTTCCCCCTCCCCCCCCCCCCCACAGCTTCCGCCGTTTCGTTGCGACGCCACCGACCCCAGAGTTGGTAACACCCATGTGCATTGCTCTTAACGCTGTAGCCCGTGCAGTTGTCCGTGATTAGTTCGACTGTCGGGCATGGCTCGATGCAACATAAGACCCCTGTCCCGCCTGGCATATTCATTGTCGTGGTCTAGGACTGTCAGACCACTGAGCCGTGTGGTTCGTATCTCCTTGCTCGCGCCCGAATTGCAGCTTCCTAAACAATGCGGTCCTCCTTTGGTGGTTACTACTACTGCAAATTATGTATTTGCCCTACATCCGCAACCAAACTCGCTGTCCGCTAACGCACTATCATACAAACACGGAGGAGGCAGAAAAGACGACAGACGTGACGTTAAACAGACGCAGCAGACGCAGCAGACATAACCGAGCACAAGCAGATGGAAGCAGACGCGGCGAACTTTAGCGTGACGTCATGTGCCGCTATGTTCGTAGCTTTGGATTGCGCTGCAGCTGACTCTTTATTGCAGCTCGTCGACCGGTGAGCTGGTGACCACACGTTACGTCACTATCATCATCATGGGCACCTTCCTGTCAGCGCTTGTCATCCACGGCCGCCAGACGGAGGCCACGTCTCGGCTTGACTTTCCTCTGGAAGCTGCAAGCCACAGGTTGGTTCCAGCCCCCCCCCCCCCTCCGTCGTCAGGGCAAACCTCGGTATCGGTATGACCCTGATCTAGCATGGTGACTATTGTCACTGATGTACCTGTCCCTCTGTCGTGATAGAGCTTCGCCATCGGTGAGTGAGCCCTCCCCGCGCTCTATCATGGTGACCATCATTACCTGTGTGCTGGATCCTCTTGTCATGGTGAACCCCGCCTCCTGTCGTCAGTCATCATCCGAAATCGAACGATAATCAAAAGGTCGAATCAAAAAGGGAGGACAGATGTGAGAAGAACTACTGGCTACCGTTAAAGTCTCAGCTGTGACTGAGAAAGATCAATGTGTTTCGTACATGTTTCATATGCCGGGTGCGATGTGAACTACGGCAAATGCCCCAACGCGGGAGTAACTATCCTTAACTTAATGGCGCTGGCGATGCGAAGGCTGACACCAAGATTCGAAGAAACTTCCTAAACGACTGACGACATGGGCGTAGTGTACCGTAGTGTAGTGTAGTGTAAACGACGGACGACATGGGCGCAGTGTACCGTTCGTCTGTTTCGTTGTTAAGCTCGCCATCGGTGCGCGCTACCATCCGGCACGGCGCCCTGGGCCGTCATGGCCAGCCGGCGACCCTGTCATGGCTAGCCGGCGACCCCGTCATGTAGCGCTGGGTCGCCATCGCTAGCTTCTCCCCCATCATGGCTAGCCGGTGACCCCGTCATGTAGCGCTGGGGTGTCATCACTTGCCTCTCCGCCATCGTGACCAGCCGGTGGTCCCGTCATGGCTAGCCAGCGACTCCGTCATGGCTAGCCGGCGACCCCGTAATGGCTAGCCAGCGACCCCGTCATGTAGAGCTGGGTCGCCATCGCTTGCCTCTCCGCCGTCATAGCTAGCCGGAGATCCCGTCATGTAGCGCTGGGCCGTCATCGCTAGCTTCTCCCCCGTCATGGCTAGCCGGTGACCCCGTCATGTAGCGCTGGGTCGCCATCGCTTGCCTCTCCCCGTCATGGCTAGCCGGCGACCCCGTTATGTAAAGCCCCTGCCACCAGATTGTCGCAGCGTATTTCATGCGCGGACAGGCTTATTCCCAACTCTGGGATGAATCTGAGTCGACTTCGGAATGCCGCCAAATTTGCCTAAGTTTAGATGGCTTAGCCTCCCTACCATGCACGCTGGATTCGGGTGCGGTGTATTCGACGGTCATTTTGATCAGAATCATGATTGAGCGTGGTCACATTATGCGTAACATGGTTCTTGGTATATCGCAAAAACTCTGAATGAAAGCAGCATAATATGACAAAAGAAAAGTTTGCTGCAGATCTATGTGGTATTGAAGGCACGACCATAGCGGCAATGATCCACGTAATAATTACAGCTGGTCCGGCCCGTTTGGGAAAGGAGAGACAATGGACGTTTGAATGCAGTGATTCCTTGGACGCCACGATACCTGTAGCGTCACGCAGAGTAGGCGGCTGGAAGGCCGCCCACGTCGACGCCAGAGTTGTCTGCGAACAGGGGTTCGATGTCATAGACTATGAGGCAAATGTGCACTGCCATATCTACGGAATAATGCATTCGAGTATTTCCTTTGCTGTGGAATATAATATGAAACTTGTCCCTCGTGCCGTTACGCTCGCGGCTGTTGACCTGAACGACACAGATACCGTTCCGTATGTCGCCCATTGAAACGGCAATTCTGGGGCTGAATTCCCACTGTGTCGCAATTTGTGTCACCAGCTCATTTTATTTCACATTTAATTTCCTCTGGATCCAATGTAAGAGAAAAACAAGGCATGCTCAAAAGTCTTGTACGAAAACAAGCAAAGACCTTACATCGCAGTACTCAAGGACTTGTGCTTCTTGTGCCTGAAAACAACATGGAGCTACGATCAGTGGCTGAAACGATCACATCGTGTATGAAAATGGCTGACGGCCGGGCCGGGCCGAGCCGCTGTTCTCATGCAGATGATGTCGGCAATTAAGCTAATGGATCCAGACGCCTCCAACGATCGTTGCCAATAGACTGGACCAATGCGTTGGAAAGCGTGGCAGTTCTGACACTCCACCCAGCGGCGGCCCATTGATGTGAGATTCGTGCACTAATGCACGAAAGACAAGACTTGTTAACTGCCATCTATGAGTGTAGTCACGCTTGGTAAAACACGCACATTTCGGCTGGGTATAACCACAATGCACGAGCCTACCCGTCAGAATAATTTTCATGGACAATTGCGTTATAAAAAGGTTTTAATGACATAGTACGAAAGGTCATCCGACTATTTGCGGTGCGGTGCGAGCATTTCATGACGGCCGAAAATCGCATCAGACAGCTATGCGTGACGCATCAAATTGGTATCCAGCAGCCAAATCCAACGAGAGGCAGGCGTCGCGTTCATATTTTTATTTAAACTGTAGACACGTCTTTCCTCTTATTCTTTAAATTCATTTAGAATTACTTTAATCCTAGATCTCCTCATGCTTCGGATATTACTATCATCCGTGCCGTTACCATTTGCTGTTAATATCCTTACCCACGCTACTGCACAGCGGTCGCATCCGTCGCAGTGTTGGCGCAAATGTGTTTCATGTATATGCAAACGTGTATATGTGGCTGTGGAGGCTGCCGACAGCTAAAGAGAAAAACGAGCTGTGAGTTGGATACAATATATCCACATTAGCGTCGTCTGTACTGACTGGGAAACTCTGCCGTTTGGCCTCTAATAACTCAGGCACCGTAGACTGCAGACGGCCGAATCCCGACCTGTTCTGAATCAGCGTAGCGAGAGGAATGTTTACGCAATACTTTGGTGCAGATCGAGCCAGCGTGCGTCGCGCGGATCGAGCAAACTTGACCCATGCGGTTAGCACTGGCGCCAGTTGATACCGCGCCATTTGAAAGTTGCCGCGGCAGCACAGAATATCGGTCGCTGAATGGTTGCGTATCTGCCGGTTCCGAGGAGACGAATAGTTGAAAATTAAACTAAACCGATTTGCATAAACGCGAGCAGAAACTGAGAGATCAATAAATAAAAACTGGTCCTGCACCACTGTCTATCAGCTGCGTTGTTCGAGTTAGAGCATGGCGAGCATCCCTGCTCCCGTTTACCTTCGGTTTCTTGGAAGTTGAACGTCTTGTGGTGTGATATTTCTTAGATTTTTTGCTGTATTGTTTCAGTAAGTGATTTCTTGGACACATATTTTAACAATGAAACCAAATACAACCACATAGTGCGTGTGTTCAACTTTCTATTCCTTGGAAGTAAACCTTCCTTCATTACCTGCTCATTCATTACCCTGTCTTTCATCATCCAGCCACGCATTACGCATTCATTCATTTCCCGATCACGCACTGTCCGGTTATCATTGTCTGGCCATTCATTACCCGGCCAGCCATTACCCCGTCTTTCATTACCCGATCATTCATCATCCGGCAATCGCATTGATAGTTCAAACTATATTGAGTAAATATCTGTCCCCTGTTTTGGTCAGATTATGTCATCAGAAAATGTTTTTAAAAAATGATTATGGCTTGACATGACGCTGTGTCCATTGACTGGTCTGAACTGGAAATTCAATGGACGTAAGTGACTTTACGTTTTGTTCCTGTTCCGACAGAGGAAAAGGAGGAAATGGAGCACCTCCAGGCGTACAACAGGAAACTGCTGGCCAACATTTTACCAGCGCATGTAGCAGACTATTTTATGTCTGGGGAAAAAGGAGACGTAAGTATTCATTCGGCATCAATCTGTAAACAGTCATTCGTAGTATCGATGCCTTACAGATCGCAGCAGGCAGGCTCCTGATGGGAACCAGACGAGCCCTTCACTAACCGGTAAGAGTCATAAGTACGGTCATATTTGTCTTCCCTGGAGTTAGCCAAGTACAGTTTTATTTATTTGGCGTGCGGCAGCATGTTAACGCAATGACATCGGTTGATAATTGTCACTTAACACTTTTGCGTAGTTTTATTTGGCTTTCTGTTTTATTTACTTTTAAATTTTGACGTTTTGCAACGCTGCCGGAAATGCGACTCGATCAAACGGCGGCAAACTCGATCAAAGTCAATCTAGGCGGAAATGTCCTGGGTAAGTTTCCTGCTTAACTTTAAGTACTCTGTGATGCCTGGTGCTTGGAAATGGTCGTCCAAATCCTTCATTCATGTTTTTAGGCGCGCGAAGAATTCCTCTGTTGTAACGTTCATTCGCTCAGTCAGCCACCGATTCAATTAAAGCACTCACTCAACAGTCTTGGCTTCGCTCATTATTTTTCATTCTAGCCAACTGCAGCCCTCAATAACTCAGTTATTTACTACGGCACTCAGTCGGTCACTAACTCACTTAATCACTGATCAACTCTGCCAATCATTGAGCAAATCACTCATCATCCTTACGTCACTCCTCCCATCCGCTCACATATTCCATCGCACACAGCCAATCTCTATCCATGAATCAATCCAGCGAGCTAGAATTGCTTTTGAACTAGGGTGGGAGTGAAAAATCTCATCGCAAAAAGACCGTCCGGGAGTGAAAAATTCAATTTACAAAAGATGGAACTTATGAGCTGGTGACTGATGCTTCAACAAACAGATATCTATCTCAAGTTCGCATGGACGTAACATCATGCACCTGACAAAACTGTTTTGTTTCTGAACATCTTAGGCCATTAAAGTGAAACAGAAAACATTAAAGCTTAGCAACTTCATGACAGTGTAATGAGCATAATAGATTATTAACATCAATAATTTGATGTTGCACTTCCCTCCCACAGCACTTTTAACACAACTCAAAGCAAAAGAATTCAATAACAAAATAACAGAAAGTTCAACGAGGATGAAGCGCTCAAACAAAAAAATCCTTGGACTCGGACAAACTTCAGCCCATCACCAAGTTAAACACAATATACATACTTCTGGCTTCTGTTAAAATGGGGTCAGGGAAAACAAACATTTTGTCACTGTTTCTTACAAAATGCCGATGCTTATTTCCATGAAAGTAGCCTAACTATGCCCGACCTAAATGGGCCTTACTTCATCTCATCCTGTCTAACCTGTTGGTATCACAGCAGCAGTTGTGAGTTACTGATTCCTGCACAATTCCTATTGTCACGTGCCATGCACTTAACCAACTTAACTTAACTTAGAGTAGCCCATATGTTGAACGTCATCTCAACTAACCTATCTGTTGACAGCAGCACTTACGATAAAAACATGATAAAGCTCATTTTTAGCTGCTTTCAGCTTGCATTTGTATTCAGTTTATTTGTGTATGCTTGGTGACTTCAGACAAAGTTGACAACACCCAAATGGAACCACTTGCATCTATCACTTTGAACAACTTATTCTGATTGCCATGGTTAAGCTGTGTCAAGGGCAATAATGGGTATGCTCCACAAAACAATCGCTCTTCTCCAAAAGGAACATAACTTTTAGATGACCATGCCAGTTTTGCTGCTTGCCTTTTCAGCTGTAGCAAAGACATCTATTAAAGCTTGTTAATTCATCTTTAATGACATAGCTTGAGATGTTGGCTTCACATTTTCAATGGCATGGTCTGACTATTTGCTTAATGCTGATATTTACCTCATATCACAATTGCTATGCAGCTTAGAGTATTCCGGTATTAAAAATATAGTGCGTATATACAGTACAGTTATTTGCCAGTAAGCAAACCATGACAACCATGGAAAACATCTGGTTAAAGCAACTATGAGGGGCCACTTCAAGAAATTTGCGACAAATAATCAGGAATGTGGAACAAAATAAGCCCATTGCATGCCTTGTGGTATAATAATTTCTCTTACGACAAAACTCGATTGACTGAAGCAGAAAATTGCTAACTCTGGCTACCAATCATGTGTTGAAAGCAGGTCAGGTAAGCAACTACTTGGTCCACAGGAGACTTACTGTCTTCTTCCTGCTCCCCAAAAACAAAAACTCAGCACCTTTTGCATGGTTTGCTGGCAGAGTCATCCCACTCACCCCCAAATATAAATATAAATCATGCCCACCAACCTACGAGATTAAAATGCGAAACAAGCGAGAGGCGTGCATGATAAACATTTCCGGAGGGCAGAATTTCGCCATCAAACACTTCTGTATTAGCTGCGTCAGGTCTGTCCCAAAGCTGTGTATGGCAGCATAAGGATAGCCTTGTCAGGTAGCCTGGTGAGTTATACGCTCGAAATGCTTAGATTTATCCTTATCGAGCACCGCCATGAACCAAAAATGGCTAACCGAGGGTTTAGCAGGGCAAAAATGGCAGTAAAAATGAGTTTTCTGCTTCAAATTGTCTCCTTTATTGCCTGTGAATTGTTCATTCTCGGGCGCATATCAAACACGTTTGGGCGACTGGCGAATTAATCTAATTTATGTATAAATACGTGCAAGTTTGCAGTTGGAGCATCTTGCACAGAAAGTGGTCAAAATTTTAAGCAACTGATGGTACCTCTAAAGGCAATGGGAAAGGAAGAAAAAATAAAGTGGTATCACACTCGCATGATACGAAGAAAAAGCAAAAGTGGTTGAAGACTGATACTTTTTTGGGAACGTTTTGTTATCAGATGATTTGACTTAAATTCTGTTAAAATAAGTGCTCAAATTGTGATATTCATCTTTTGAATTTTATTTAGAATACATTTTTTGAATTTTGCACCCCTGCATTTCGGGAGTGATGCAATTTAGTCGTCAAGTTTCTTCGGGTAAAATAAATATCTGAGGCAAAGTTGTCTACCGGGCCTTGCTGGCGTTTGCACCAGGCTCTGCTTTCGTGGTGTGGTGGTAAGACAAAAAAATTGGGGATACGTGAAAACCTTGCATTTGGCACACCCGCCGATTGTGATGCATTTTGTAAACAAACCAAACTTGATGCGTGCAAGCGGCTGGAGTCGCTGGGGGGTCTTGGGCTTGGAGGTACCTGGCGTCCTTGCTCTGTGCATACATAGACATGATTCAGATTTAGGTGAGGCAGGACATAGCCATAATTGTCCAGGCTCTGTGGAGCCTTGTTTATGCTTGGTGGTTTCAACTTGAGCTCGGTTTTGTATGACATCTGAAAACCTCAGAAAGGGAAATATGGGTTTGGCATTTGCGATTAGACAATGTCAGGCAGGAGTGAAAAATTCACATAAAATATGGGGAAAAGGAGTGAAAAATTCCTCCTCATAGGGTGTTGCTTTACACCCAAAGTCGGTTATTCTAGGACACTGAATCAATCACGTGTTGGCTCATTTCATCACTCACACAAGCATACGTAATGACCATCTGTTTCCTCGATCAATCGCTCTGTAATCATGTCTTCGAAATTCGGTCAAAACGCTCAAATATAATTTTCTCCCCTCATCTTCTTTTGTGTCTGGCCTCTTAATTGGACCCCTTGATTGAGCCTTCCCCCTAACCTTCTAATCCTAGTTGTACCTCTTAATTGTATTCGTTTCCTCGTTCTCAGTGGAGCGTGCCGACTGTTTCTGTGTCGGGCGGGGCGATTCCGGCTGGCTGAGGTGCCGCGTCTCCTCCGGCAGGACCTGTACCATCAGCAGTGCGACTCAGTGTGCATCATGTTTGCGTCCATTCCGAACTTCTCGGACTTCTACGTGGAGCTGGAGGGCAACAACGAGGGTGTCGAATGCCTCCGCCTGCTGAATGAGATCATCGCCGACTTTGACGAGCTGCTCAGCGAAGAGCGCTTCAAGTATGTGGAGAAGATCAAGTCCACCGGCTCCACCTACATGGCCGCTTCCGGTAAGTGGCAGAACCAAGGCAGATCTCAACGCCATCCTGACCCTTTCAAAATTATACGGACTGGCTTCGTACGTGTACTTCACACCCCAACGCTAGCAGCTACCAGTTTCCCTACGGTTTCAAATCAAAGATGAAAATTCTACAACGCTCATGACCCCGGGAGTCAGGCATGAAATGTATCAATCAAGGAAATATTACTGGACATCCTATGTGTTACCTACAGTGCAGTACAGCTTGCGGCGAAGCATTTAAAAGGTGGTATATGCGCATGTATTTATCCATATATCATTATTGGGGTGCGGTGACAGTGGTTCTCTTCCCCAAGCAACTGTGCTGGCCCCCGGACTAGCATCTGAAAATGACTGTCGACTCTTTACTGGGACGGTACTTAATCAATGCAATGTCACGCCATCTGCAACCAGGGCGGATTCAGGATTTTGTCAAGGCGGAACACCTTAAATTTCCGAGGGTCTGCAATGAGGTGGCGTCCGAAAAAGTCTCGTGGGGAAATGTCCTATTTTGTTTTCTTTTCCAGCTTTGGTACCATGTACAGCAAGCACACTGCATGCTGGAAATTGATGTCTGGCTAGCTTATGTGCATTTGAATGCGTCATTTTCACTTTTCTGGGGAAGATCCGCGATTGTGTGCGCTCGAAATATCAGCCGTAGATCCATGTCAACTTTACAGGGCACACAAGAATTTGCCCTCACGGGGGTAGCCGAGTGGGTTCCAAGGAAACGGACAATGCGGGACCCATAGCCACCAGTCATGGGAGTCCGAAGCCGGCTTCGGCTTCGGCGTCCGCTTTGCAAAGACTCGGCTTTCTTGCAATGACTCTGGATTCGACTGCGGCTGTGAAGCATTTCCTTCGGCCAGCTTCGGCTTCAATTTCGTCATCTTGCCATTCTGAATGGTTGGTTTGAGCCTCGGCTTTTGCTGCATGACATATTTAACAGATGGCTTCGGTTTCGGTTTTGAAGGCATTTTGAATTATAACTCCGGCCTCGGTTCATTGCGACTTTATTTGCTTTGGCTCTGTCATGCTAATTTGCCACCACTGTTGCGGCTTTGCTTCGCAAAAACAGTCTTACCGTGCCGTTAACCCAACATACCACGATTTGTTTAGGCTGTGAGACATACATGACCAAAATTTTAAACAAACCGGTTATATCTAGGACCAATTAACGCTTGCCGACGGTCCGATAATCCAATGCCCGAAACGTTGCGCATATATGGGTGCAAAGACGAGAATGATAATCCGGAAAATATTTTATTCGTAATGCTAACGTCTTGTTTCAATCACTTCGCAAAGCTATCGCGATGTTTCCTTAAGTCAAGCAGTGTTTGGAAGCGCGAAAAGGGCTTTGACTGCGTAAAATAACGCTTGCACTAGATCCAGCTTCGGCTTCGGCACCGTTATTTCGAACTGAGGGTGATTTGACTTTGGCTTCGCTTTTCCTGGGTACGAAACCCCTGGCCTTTGCCTCGGCTTCGCGTTTTCAATTTTCAAGGCCACTGGTTTCGGATGCGGGTTCAAGTTTTGTAAATACGAAGCGATTATCTTCAATTTCGGCTTCGGCTTCGGCTTCCCAGTTTCAAGATTAATCCGTTTCGGCAATCCGTTACGGCTTCAACATCATCGTTGTCATTACCTCGGGTTAAGATTACACTTCGAATCTAGAAGCCTGACTTTGTTTCCATCCCGGATGGACGCGCCTTTGAACCTGCACTCTGACGCCGCTGTCCAGTAACATTGAGACAGCTCGACACTTCAGAGCCAAGATTCGAGTGCATGAACGCTTCATTAGAAACGTGGTTACACGAAGACCTCCTGCTACAGTGAAATAGAGCTATTTTTAGCATAAGAACTGCTCGCTCTCATAATAATTTAGCTTCTACCATGTCAAATGTGGACAGGATGAGATGTAGACATCTAAGTGATCTCTCACATTTGTAATGGCTGTCATTTTTTAACAACATTTGAGTGATAGTTCCGGTAAAGTTTTGCATGCAACCCAGAAGATACACCTCATTATGGTATATAATGTGTAGCGGGTAAATATATGCAAGCATCTGTTTTTTTCTTGAAAGAACAATTTCGTATTTTTGTCATAAAAAACATTACATGCACATGATATGCTCTACTCAAAACTATAACTAAACACACGTACTACGGCATGTGTCGAATTTTGATCGCATGGTTCGCCTGCACTTGTACGATTTTTTCCCTCATGTTGTCTGTCATCAGGCTGCAATAGTTGGCGGTTGTGCCGAGTACATGCATGACAATTTTGCGCCACCGCTAACCTGGGTGGACGTTTACCGCCATCGGCTCATGGCATGTTAAATATGCTTCCTGTCTTATCACATTTGGTTTTCTGGTTTCAAAGTTACTGCATTAGCCTGTAGCTACTTAAGCTTTTTAGCGTGGCAATGTCCAACACGGCGGGGAAAGGTGTACACCCGTTAACAGGGGGCCAGACAGCCTCGATGTCGACCATGATTGTCCGCTGCCCAGGATGTGAGCGCGTGCTTTTCATCGGCCAGGTCTGACGGAGGCGACCTGTGACCTGAAGACCTTCCGGCACGTGACGGCCATGGCTGACTACGCGCTGCGATTAAAGGAGCAGCTAGCCTACGTCAACGAACATTCCTTCAACAATTTCAAAATACGCGTCGGTAAGTGCACTTCGTGGCATAAATGTCGCGATGTGGCATGTGCAATGCAGTCTATTACAGTCAGCCTTGGAAGTGTTTCTCCAGTACCGGGGCACAATTATCGCTGATGTTGTTTTTTAAAATTTGTGATAGCTGCTCTGATAACTTGGAGCGTTTTTCGTTCAAGGTAATGCTGAAATTCTTCTCAATAAACCGCTCCTTAGAAAATCTGCGATATCATTGACGGGACTAATGAATATCGAAGCTTCGGATGGGTGTGTGATCAGGATCTCACTGAGTGTTCCATCTCCTCCCGTGCCTCTACGGGTGTTCAGAAACGGCAGTCGTTCTAGGCCTGGACGATCTCCTAGAGCGCATCACCGTACACGAGACGCCGACGGCATCCCCCGGCCTACTCCCGCATACGTTATTAACTTAGGTAGCGGAGACCATTATTCGCTGACCGTGGTAGAGGATCGCAGACCTCGCAGAACGCGGCGAGTGGTCCCAGCCGAGCGCAGCTTCGTACAATGCCCCGAGGCGGTGGCCTGCGCGCCGTCGCCGCCCAGCTGCGGCAGGCGTTGCGCTCCCCTGCCTCCCTTTCAGCGCCGCGTGGCGATGGGGGCTCGAGACACGGCCACTGTCCCTGATATGCTGACGTCGTCCGGCTTTGGCTCGTTTCCCATGAATCCATCGTTGAATTGTCCTGAGTCATGTCGACGGCTCCAACGCCCTCGCCCGCATGTCATCCAGGACGTAGGAGCTCTTTATAACAGTGCCTGGAGCGGCTAAGGGAGGAGGAGGCTTGCATGCCACTACACACGACAGAAGAGGAAGGAGCTGCATCACGGCCCGCCCAGATGTCGGAGGTAGCGCCACATAATACATAATGCATAATGGCACATAGCCACCGAGGAGGATGGGGAGGGAGAAAGACGCGTAACAGGACGGGGATCTGTTGGATTCGTATTCGGCATAGTCGCGCTGGGAGCTCTAACATACCATAGCAATGAGATGTCTAGTGAACTTCGCATGACATCCGAAAGAGACCAAGGGAAGATGAAAAAAACATCATAGGCTCGGACACAAATGCGATAAATGCATTTTAAAAAGCGATGGTAACATAACGCGATCGGTATTGATAATATCAATATTGTGTTAATTATTTTGCGTCGCTCTTTCTCAGCATTTCTTAATGATCAACACCTGCGCACATTTTGTACCGCTTCCAAGTGGCTCCCACCAAAAAGCCCGCTGTATTTTGGGATTCGGCCTGGCTCAAGCGATTCTTCCAGGTCAAGCAGGCAAGGCACCGCCTGCATGGTTACAGCCGTTCAAGTGGCTGTAGCCATGTAACCATCCTTTGTAGCTCCCCAAGCAAACGAAAGATCGCCCAGCACAAGTCCTACTCGCCCACGCCCCCGATCGAACAAACAGCCATGTTCGGGCGGCCGGTCAGGGCTATCTCTGCCATTTCCGCTGCTGCTTGTGCAGGTATTTCTTCGGAGAAATTGTCACCTGCTGTGTCACCCCGAGAGCCCAAGGGCTGGAGGGCAGTGTGGTGGGATCACGAGACTTCATGAATTGCTCTTGATCGCACGCTTATGTCAAGTTCCTCGCGGAACTAAATAAACTGCCCGCAAATCAGCAGCACGCCTAAACTGCGGATGTTCGATGTGTCTGTTAGCAGATATGCGCACTGCTCTCGTTCACGCTAGTGACATCCACGGTGATGGCCCGTGTTACGCTGTTGCCTCTATCATGGACAGCACACAGGCTCACCCACTCCAATATTACAGCATGACTTCGGATACGGTGATATTCGAGGAGCATTAAGAAGATGGAAGTGAAACATTTCACGCATGCTTGATGTCTGAAGGAGATTGCTGATGATGCGGGTCTCTGGAATACAGGCGTGGTGGGGAGATCACCACGCCTGTTCTATCTGGGAAGTGTGACGTTGGCATCCGAAAGAAGCAGCTTACATTGCAGCCGTTCTCTACATGCTAGGCGGATACAGATGGAAAGTCCAACGAACCAGAGTCACTTTTGTCAGCCACCAAATACACGAGGTCCAAAAGAGTCGGCAGAACCCGACCAGCGGGGACGGAAAGATCGTCTGATGTATGTCAGGCCATGCCGATGGCGCGGACTACGTGGACGTGGACGTTTTGTGCCCGCATGCCATAGTAGGAAGTCGTTTCCAGCTTCCTGCGGACGTGATCCACACCCCGGTCAGCTGCGACACCTCCGGGTCGCTTCTAACGCTGACGTGTCACGTGATCAGCGCTAACTCTGTGTCCGTCATGCAACTGTGGCTGAGCAGGCAGGTGTAACGGCACGCTGAAGGTGCCGCAGACACCAGTCGAGGTTCTACAGCCGTTCGATGCGACATTCCGTATGCATATCACGACTACCCCAGACTCCGGAGCACAGGCGCCTGTCAGGACTGGGAGACGTGAAACGTCTCTGTTTTCGGCCTCGGGAGCAGTCAGTCTACACGGAGGAGGAAATTCGAGCTGCCAATGGCTAGACATGGAAATGCGTTGGGACGTTTCCACCTGAATCCATGCTGCAAAATCGTTTAGCCGACCGTTTAGACAACCGATGCATTCCTCTCCCCAGACGTGCAAAACTCTCTGTTGTCTTGGTCTTTCTCGCGAGATCTCGGGATCCTACCCGACACGCATCCGGGACCTCCTCCCCAGAAGGTGACCGCAGCGCAGCTAAGCTCGCCTGACGTCACACTCGCGGAGGTCTCCAAAACCGTAGCACAAGACAGCGGAGCGGCGTGCGGCTGTTCGCAGCAATCTGATAGTGAAATAGCACGCGGGCGTATTCAGGAACAGTGGAACGTTACGGGCCATGGTCCATGAAGGTCGAACTACGGGACGATCAAGAACCGCTCGCATTCTAGGTGGTGTGACAGATTTTCGTCACTTGGAGAGAAAGCAAAAAGCGACTTGGACAGCATGCTCCACCAAGGCGTCTTCACGGCACTGGGCGATCAACTCACACACTGTTGCCACCCGATGGGGATCGTTCCGAAGCCACGGGATCTGATCCGGATCTGCGTGGATATGACAAAGCTGAACGAGCACGTGAAGCGCTCTCCGCACCCACTGACAACGACAAAAGCTGCCGTGCGACGCGTCTTGCCAAGGGCGACGTTTTTGACAGCACTGAATGCGGGGACCGGACGCTGGCAGCTGTCACTGGACAAAAAGAGGCAGGATCTGACAATGCTCCCTAAAACCTTGAGGAGGTTTAAGTTCCTCCAGTCACCCAAGGGCCTGGCTTCAAGCTGGTTTGAGTACTGTCGGCGAGCAGATCAGGAGATTGCTGGCATTGACAACTGGGCGAGGTAGCCGGTGATGTTCTCGTCTCGAGATGCCAGTTTCCTGGACCACGTCGCACGGGTATGAGACGTCGTCGAGCGCCGCTGTCGATATAACATCACGCCACGGTTGGACGCGCCCTCGCTCGTCGCCCCTTAAGGTCAGCGACTACGGTTGCGTCGTGCCCCGGCATGGGAAGGAAGCGGACCTTTACGAGCACAGAGGTATTTCCAAAAGCTGCTGCTAAAGCTGAGTCCCCAACATCAGTGGGCATAACCGATATCAGGTCGTGCATGGTTCTGGTTCAACAGTTGACCGATTTTGCGGTGAAGATCTCCACAGAAACTGACAAGCTCAAGGATCTACTCGAACCACGAAATGCACTCTGCTGGACTCTGAATCACTTGGCTGCATTCATCGAGGTCCAGCGGGCTCTCGCGTCCACACCATCCTCGGCCCACTTCGGCCCAGCGCCAACGAGAGCGCTGTTAACTCGACGTCGTCCGTCTCAAAGGCCTTGGATTTGCCCTGTTGCGACCACGGAGACCAGAGAAAGCTGATGCAATGCGGATCACTTTTCCTGACGGGCACTGAATCACGCTTCCCAACTCTGGAACTTGAACTTGTGGCGGTTGTTTGAGCGTTCAAGAAGTATCGCATTCGTCTGCTGAGCCCGCAAAACTGATCATAAGCCACCGATCCCAATCCTGAAAGGTACATGCCAGAAGCTATTGGGAATCATCGCATTCAGCGACTGAAGGCTGCATTGTACTTCTTCAGAGCCATCTAGCCTAGGAGGCAAACAGCACGTGACCCCTGACGCATTCAGTGGAACACGTGATCCCTAGCAATCTCAGTCGAGCTCCCATCTCCCACCATCTCCGGAAGACGCAGCAGAGGTCCAGAAGATCCAGCACCCTGTGCAAGTGCGGGAGTTGACGACTGAGCAATAAGCACGTGCGGATAGCTCAAACCGGCTCAGTTCTGCCGAAAATGAAATGAAGACGTGAAACTGTCTCGTCTGAAAAGTCTTGGAAAGCAGGATAGTCAGTGCCAAATGCTAGCTCAGACCGTAACCACAGGCTTCTCCAAGTCCAGAGGAAAAGTGGCACTCGTCTCCTGCCGTTGTGGAAAAATACTATAGGCTCGGACACAAATGCATTGAGTGCATTTTAAATAAGGATGGCAACATGGCGCGAGCAGGATGCACGGGTCCCACGGCTGCGGAGCGATCACCGCGGGATGGCACCAATCCATGGGATAACCCCCCCAGCGGTGTGACGACGCCTTGCCGGACCTTGTTGTCCAACGCGCTTTTTTACTTTGTCTCTCCAGGCGACGGGAATCTGCCGCTCGCTCAGATAACACAAAGTTGCCATGATATTCCTATGCATGGATCTTCATCGGTGAAGCGTTTTTGACACGCGGTCGGGTGAAATGGGGGGTCAGGTTGACCCCCGGAGGTTTTTCCAGAATAATTTCCGAACGGCGCGTTGCAGCCCCGCCAAACTTTACTTAGCTGTACAGAATTAAATGGAGATTGTTTGGTGTTAAAAATTAGATGCACCGTGAGAAGTCTCTGATCTACAGCAGGTCAAAGTCAGGCCATGGATGTCTGCGAGGTCAGTCAGAACGAGATCAAACTAACTTGTTTTTTTTTTTGCTCGAGAGCTTGGTTTTAAGTGGTAGTCTCTGGTACTTATTTCGAATGCCCTGATGACAGAGACCACAACAGACATGTGTCATTAACTTCTTAAAGTTCAGGGTAAGTCACTGACTTAAAATGACCAAGGTCACCACTTTGTGGTTTTAAAAACATACCGCTTGGCGTAGTCCCTGACGCTTATTTGAGTAGCAATACAGGACCAATCTCGTAGATATGTTGTTACCTGGACTTAAAAAAACAAGATCACTGACGTCATGCACCTTTTGCTCAGAACAGGCATCTAGCTTCACGGCGGTTGCGTTAGGAAGTCTGGGGGCACTCGAGACACGGGTCTGAAGTTTGACCTTGTTTGACCTTATTTAACCTCAAGGTCATGACCTAGGTATTTCAAATTTTGACACAAGTGAGTCTACGTACAGGTCAATCCACACTGTGGATTTGGCGCCTAAAGCTACCTTAGTTTTTGAGATTTTAGTGGAGTCAAATTGACCCCCACCCGAACGAAGGGTATTCGGCCGGCTGCTCGCGGCGTGTTAATAGCCGTGAACTCCATTTTGCCTTAACACAAACGTGTATTCTTGGATAAGACTACTGCGAACAGCCGCACGCGGTTCTGCTGTGTTGTGCTATGGTTTGGAGACTTCTGCGAGTGTGACGTCAGGCGAGCTTAGCTGCGTTGCTTCACCATCTGGGAAGGAGGTCCCGGATGCGTGTCGGAAAGGATCCCGAGATCTCGTGAGTAATACCAAGACAACAGATTATCTTGTATGTCTGAGAAGACGAACATTTAGTCTGTTGCTAAGCGGCTCTCCGGTCTTAATTCAGTCGAAAATGGACGTAGAGTTCACGCTGATCACGTGACGCGTCAGCGTTAGAAGCAACCCGGTATTGTCGCGATGACCGGGGTGTGGATCACGTCCACAGAAGAAAAGGAAGCTGGAACCGACTCCCTGCTACGGCATATGGGCGCAACATGTCCACGTAGCCCGCGCCATTGGCGTGGCCTGACATAGATCAGACAATCTTCCCGCGAATAATACCACGAGCCTTAAACTGTTCGTGTGATCTATCACCCCGGACGACCGCTGGACTGTCTCCGCTGGTCCGGGTTCTGCTGACGCTCTTGGACCTTGCGTATTTGGTATCTAGCATTAGTGACGCTGCTTCATTGGACTTGCTATTTTTATTTGCCCGGAATGTAGAGAATGTTGCAAGCTGTTTCTTTCGGATGCCAACGTCGCACTCTGCAGATAGAACAGGCACGATGATTCCCTCACCCTTGCATGTATTCCAGAGATCTGCGTCATCAACAATCTCCTCCAGAGACACCAAACATGCGTGAAATGTTTCACTTTTCTCTTGTTAATGCTCTTCTAATATCACCATACCCAAAGCCATGTTGTGCTGCTGGCGAAGGTGGGCCTTACTGCCGTCCAGGATAGAGGCAACAGCGTAAGGCTGGCCATCGCCGTCGATGTCACTAGCGTGAGCTAAAGTCATGCGCATGTCTGTTGATAGCCACATCGAACAACCGCAGTTTATGCAAGCTGCTGATTTGTGAACTGCTTATTGAGTTACGCGAGGGTCACGTGTTCCTTCCACGCTGTCCTCCAACTAGTTAACTCTCGAAGTGGCACAGTAGGTGACAATTTCTTCGGAGCAATGGCTGTCCTACAATAGCGGAAATACGATGGATAGCCCTTGGAAGCGTACAAAATATGTTCACATATCAATTATTAGGAAATACTGAGAAAAACGACACAATGTAATAAAGACATCACTGGTTTTATCATTACCGACTTCGCCATGATAAAATCGGGCCGTTGCAAAATCCGTGCGCTCGTCTATCAGATTTTGATCGATTTTTTTGGGGGGAGGGAGATTCCCAGTGCTTTGAATTTACCAGTACAGTTTTAGATTGATCTGTTCTGATTTTATCATTTGATTTGATCTGATTTGATTTTATTGAATTCTTGGGAGATTCTCAGTGCTCTGAGCTTATCCGTGCAGTCCTAGCGTGATCTGATATACGCTCTTTAGGTGTAGCTTCAGACGTTTTTTATGAGGTCATGGACGACAGCTATCGTGATCCGCCTGTCCCTTAAACGACAATGAAAAAAATGCAATTCAGCATACATTTTTTGATTTCCATTAAAGATAGAATCGCTTTTCATATCTGTGTTATTGTATTATACGTGAAATATAAATTCTACCCAGTGGCCATATATCAGAGGCCTAGCTTAAACGGCAGCAGCGAAAGAGTTACAGTGCTGCGCAAAGATGAGCATTGATAAATTGGATGTAACCTGAAAGGGATCGCGAAATACAACTCTTGTATACGTGAATAAATTAGAATTGTCGTATCACAAGAGCCAGCTTCTGAAACAACGCCGTCAGGAAGGTGGCTATATTTTTGGCTCAGTGTTGTTTGAAAGATAATAGAGACAAGATCATAGTAACAAGGTGATAGGGATAGCTATGATGCTATGCTACAACTAATAGGGAAGTGAGACAAAATAGGGGAGCTCACGCATTTTTTACTGCCACGCGCGGTGTATTTGTTATGCATCAAGAGATAGTAGCCTGAAATAATGAAGCCGCCATGTAACAGCCGAAGCTTTCGAGGATAGCATATGGCGACGAGTGGTCGAAAGTCAGATGCAGCACCACACAAAAAGTTTAGGAGCACAGCTACTCTCAGGGAACTTCGGCTCCTCATCAAACTACAAGCTCTTTGAGCTCTTCGGGTGGTAACTAGCACACTTGTATCAAGTATCCAAACTTTCAACAGTTGTTAGGAAAAATATATCAATGTTTTCCCAAAATATGCGTTGCCACTGTACTTTTCTTTTTTACTCTAAGCAGTAGAAACTCTTGCTATTACCTTATTTAGACAAAGCGCTGAACCCAACGCGCAAACACACACACACATCAAAAGCAATGAAACGCAAAGCTTCGCTACCAAGCAAACATCACAAATATCGTTCATCGGAAATACTTGATCAGCGCAGCATGGAGGTGAACAGGCCCCTGTTCGGACCACTTCGGTCCCGAGTTCTCCGATCAAAATGTTCGATGCAAATATTGCAGTGAAATCAGGCACAGCGAGCTATAAACCGTTCGTTGTCATAACCATTCGGGCTCTACCACGTACTCAATCATTGAGACTATATGGCTTCGCGTTTGCCTCACCCTGGCAAGAAAGTCGGTCATCGCGTGGAAGCAAACTCGTAACGCTCCTAACTAATGGAATAAATGAGCTGACATGGAAATATACTTTGCAGTGGTTTTTCACGACCGCAGTTAATCGATTTTACTGAGAAGCAGTGGTTGGGATCTTCAAGGCTCTTGGCCGCAATGAAAATAAACTTTAAATGGAGATGTTGGACTACCGACTACAAATTTCCGAAAAAGAAAACTGCAGTGTCAATCGGATGCGAGTAATCTCATAATAACGATCTCAACCTTTTTGGTGGAAGATTACGTCAAAGGCCGTGCCGAGCTTGGGCGATGTAGGGAACTGGCAAGTTGGTATTACGTCTCACCCTCCATAGGTTCCTCGCGTATATCTGACTGCCTGGATCAGACCAAAGCAGCTGTCCTCGTACACGTGACCATTCTCGAAGCATGCACATCCCCACGTCAGCGTCTCAGAATTTGCTAACTGCATTTAGGCTGCCTCATATCTTAACTCTCAACGCGTGCTTGGATGGGTCAGTTTGACGTCCCAAAGGTTTTTGCAAAGTAGTTTTCGAAAGGCGAGGCGTAGCCGCACCAATCTTTGCATAGCGAAATGTAATTAAATGTCCGATCTGTGTATACAAATCTCGGAATCTTTAATTACAATACAGAACCGGAATATAAAATCAGAAATATCGGAATCTTTATTTGCATCTATGATATATAAGTATCAGATCTTTTTTATGTACATATATGAAACAATGCGTGTATCTTGTCCGATCGCTGACCTATGGCAGTTCGTAGTCAAGATGTGGCTGTCAAGGAAGACAATGTCTTGGGAATTGTTCCATCTAATGCGACAACGGAGTGGTACATGACGCCATACATATCTGAGATAGTTTCTTAGGCAACAGTTTAAGTAAGGATTGCAACAAATGTCAGCGACTAGGGGTTGGGTGTGGTGGTGGGACCAAGATAAAAACCAACCCGCTTTCTTGCCGGAGCGCTACTTTGCTGGGTGGTTTCCGATACCCATTTCGAAGTTCTCGATGACAGGGGCCGTATAAGACATCTTCAGTAAACTTCCTAAAGGCCAGAGCAGGTCACTGACCTAAACTGACCCTGATCAACCCTTCGCTTTTAGGAGTGTACTGTACAGCGCAATCCTTAGAGCTTATTCGAATTCAAAAATTAAAACAATGCCGTAGGTGTCTAGTCACCATAACCTTAAAAAGATGAAAAGGTGATTGCCCTAAAATTAGCACCAGTGCTCTTTGCTTGGAACAGGTGTTAAGGTTCAAGTCGGTTAAATTAGGGATTTGGAGGCACTTTTGAACCTTATCATGAGCTTGACCTTGTGTGACATTATTGAACCCAAAGGTATGACCTTTGACCTATGACCTATGCACCTCACATTTTGATTTAAGTGAGTTCACATACCGCGAAACCCACCCCGTGAGTTTGGCGTCTTTAGCCCTCTTTCTTTTGAGATCTCGGGGGATCGAATTGAGCCCCACCCGAACGAAGGGTATTCAACCGGTCATACGGGTGTGAAAGGGAGTGTTCCACATTTGT
The DNA here is from genome assembly GCF_011947565.3 of Pollicipes pollicipes. Classification (NCBI taxonomy): domain Eukaryota; kingdom Metazoa; phylum Arthropoda; class Thecostraca; order Pollicipedomorpha; family Pollicipedidae; genus Pollicipes; species Pollicipes pollicipes. The sequence goes on from NW_023596461.1 coordinate 4,311,011, forward strand.
ATGGGAATTTAAACTAAAATCGTCATCTTAAAGAACGCTCGGTGCAGTTCAGTTGCATGTTCTTCTTGTACCTAACACCCTCTGGTTTCTGAGCTACACATCCGCGAAAACGTGCAGACTTTTTCGTGCGGACTTTCTCAAGGCCAGTCAGGCATGCGTGACGCCAAAGACCCGTCACTCGACTTTTACTACACCATTGGTCATGCGGTATCCAGAGTCAGGAGGAATTTAACTGACCAGTCCTCCATGCCTGGTGTTTGTGGTCACGTGGTTTCTAGGCATATCAGACTTAAATTGGCTCTCGATCAATGTACTGCAGGCAGCGCAATATTCTAACACGAATCATGTTTTGTGCCACGCAATACAAGAAGTTGGGCATGGGTACTAGAAGATACGAAAACAAGGCTTGCAATCCAATGACTTAACAAACAACACCACGAGAAAGGTCTATAGCATGACCACATAGCGATATTTGCTTCAGCAAACACATCCAGCGCGGCCACTGCCATCTCTCGGCGAGTTGAAGCACAACAAGGGGGTGCCAGATTGGCAATTCCCACGGCCAATTAGGCAGCATTTCTGACGTCATGGATACGTTCCATGACGCAAACGATGACGTATGAAGAACATCTTTATTAAATAAATCAAGTGTGTTGTCTAGAAGCGTGTTCTACTCGAAAGTATACCGACAGCTAAAAGGGAGCTTATTTCATCATATCTGGTGCTGGTTTCAGTATCCTCAAATGTGGAACATTCTCTTAAAACGAAATTAACATCGCGAGACTGCCATGGGCAGTCAACCGTTCGAGCACTACCCGACTGATATCAGTCATGGGAAAGCTGGCTAAGGGAGCAAGCTGCCGCTCTGCCACCAGTTGTTCTTGTCGTTGGTGTTTCTGTCGGGTGTGGCGCACGACTGATGGTTCGACTTAGTGAATTTCATCGCGTCGAAACGCCGAATTTGCTACGGAGATCCCAGTCAAGTGTCATAAGGCGAAGGTGGTGTGAGACATTCAACAGGTGTCAACCGTGTTACTCGTGATAGTGACCGATTCACTGAGCTGGCGAAGCACCCGTAAAGCCTGAGACCGGGGAGGCGCGTGAGGAGCCGGAGATCAGAAAGACATTTGAGAACTTAGGAGACGACACCCAGTTCCAGCTCACACGCACCAACCGTTCACTCTCGACACCTGTGTGTGCATTAACTGAGTTTGTTGCCTTGAGTGGTGGGAGTGCCGTTTCCGCCACCGTTGCACTGTTGCAGGTCTCAACATTGGCCCGGTGGTGGCCGGCGTGATAGGCAGTCGGAAGCCGCAGTACGACATCTGGGGCAACGCTGTCAACGTGGCCAGCCGGATGGACTCCACAGGCGTCCTCGACAAAATACAGGTACAGGAAGCTTGTCGGCGATGGGTCTTCATGCACGTGCAGACTCGGTCCCACCTGTTCAGACAGGTGGGACTGAGGTGTGCACGTACAGGAAGACCAATAAGACCTGCTCCCAAATCATCAGTCGCCCCGCGGCTTCAGGTGCTGTCAACGTGATGGGCTATGTTTGATGCCGGTAATGAAGATATGGAAAATTGTTTATTTTCAAGCTTGCAGAAGGCTCTGTGCCTTTGCACAATCATATGCGAGCACTGAGGCATCAGTAAGAAATGACGTGACTGTCTTGATAGTTGAAGGCTATTGATGTTGTGGTGGGATATGATTGTGAGCTTTTGCAAGATCTTTATCAAAGTGGCAGTATTGAAGTTTTTTGTTGTGCTTACAGACTTTCAGAAGCCACAAAACAAAATTGCCCATTAAATGAAATCCGTTGCCTTCCATCTATCGCGTATCATGCAAACCAAGGTCATTTGTGAAATAAGGATAATACCATAATCAAAATGAGCGTGCAGTGTACAACCAGGTTCCATATTTTCATAAAAATGGTGGAATTCGGCTCCGTGTAACCACCAACTTGGTCTACTTCTGGAGGTCAAAGTTCTTAATAAGAAGAATTATGAACACCATAATCGAAAAAAACTCAAAGAGGTATCGGTGAGCATGCTTTTATGAGAATTGTGATGTTTTGCTATAACTGACTAGATCTGGATGACCTGGAGGTTCAAATTGCTGACGTGAAGAAATATATATATATATATATATATATATATATATATATATATATATATATATACAACACCTGACGACAGCGGAAGGTGTTAACTAGTTGAAGCGCTGTGTAGATATTGACACAGACGAGAGCGAGAGTCGAAACAATTATTTCATCCGTAACACTAATACCTCGTCTCAATCTTTCCGCAAATCTGTAAGCACGCATACCGTTATCGATTTTGACGTCCCAAGAATGATCAATGAGCTCGGTTTCAGCGGAGTCACGCTAGGCCGCTATGCTTGACTCCGGCTTTGTGTGTTCTGCGGAATTCAAGGCTATAAATGTAAAAGAGAACCACTGCTTCCAATGGATCAGCATCCAAAGGGCTGGACAACTATGCACAATAAAATCGTTTTTGTGCATGCACAGTAAATCGTGGGATTCTTTTTATTTGATGCCAGTGTGGTATGATTGCTAGACGTCTAAGTTTAGAATATGCGCAAGGACGTATTCCCTCATCACAATTAACACCCCAAAGGCAGTAAGTGGACATCTCTTAGGCGCACTGGTGATGTGTTGCCACATTCTAACCCGAGAGGGCACGACATAACGGGAGCGTTCCACATTTTTGTGGGGTTTTGAACTGAAATAGCCACCTTGAAGACCTTTTGGTGTATTTCACAGCCTTGCCCTTCGTGAGATCCAAGCCCCTCTAGCTTCTGAGCTGCACGAGCGCGAAGGGGGGGGGGAATATTTCGGGGAGATTGTTTGAAGATCACCTTGGCATACATGACGTAATAATAACGTTATTAGAATCCTGTCATTCCATGAGCCATGCAGTGATCACGATAAAAAGGAGTTTAGTCGTCGAGTCGCTTATATCTGGCGTTCGTGAGTACGATTTCCAGATATAACGGCCGTCAATTGACTATCATCATTAAACAAAGACGTTGTGCCACCTAGAGCAGTCTTTTCTACTTAAAAGCACAACAGTAATTGTAAGTGAACTCGTTTCATGATACCTGGGGCTTGCTTCAATATCTTCAACTGTGGAGCATTGCCTTCAAGGCTGGATTCCTGCTAGCCGGTCAGGCGGTTGGCCACAGGAGCCGCTTAACGGACCGTGTGGGGAGGCTGAGGAGCTGTTGAGAAATGCATGCGCCCGGATTTGAGGCGGGCATTTGTGGTGCATAAATCCACTCCGGTAGCCATTTGACCACGATTGCAGATCCCTCCAGGTGTTGAATTGATTATATATATTTAGTTTGCTATCGCACTGGCACGTGTGCTCATCGACTTAAATCCTATCGAAAAGTCGCTGGATGCGACGGGGAAAAGCCTGAAGGTTAGTTAAAAAAAAACAGGGAGGAAGCGAAACAAGAATGAAGCAGATGATTGTTCAGTTAAGGGTAAATTGATGACTGTTGCTATTTTCAATGGTCGCTATTCCAGCCTTTCCGGTGTTTGAAAATAAATTTACCATTGCCTGTCAGACCTTAGTGATTTATGCCGTTGTTAACGACCGGCAAAAATTGCACCCAACTCCTACCTTATCAAGCACCGTGGGCTCGTTCCTGCTCAACTGTTGGGCATATCTGTAACATCACATCGACAGCAGCCTGGCCGTATTGCCCAGTTTTATATGGCGAGTCAACGCATTTTTTACCTATGTACTATAAACACATACATCATAACATACTCCTGCCATAAATTGTTTCATCCGAGGCATCGCCTTAGCATAAATCGGCGGATAAAGCCCAGAACCATAGCAGGTGGCGTCAGATTGGTCAGTTTTACCTATTCTGTTCGAATAGACGTTTTTATAGGCTAAAGGTTTAAGTCGTGTTTCGTGTTTGTGAAACCCACCACCGGTGGCTGAAGGCGCCGGGCCCTTAGGTCAGCCGTCAGTCACTCAAGCCTAGTGATCTGTCAAGCACCGTAGCGCGCTCGTTCCTCACAGCAGTCTGGCATTGCAGCACAATCCCAATTTAAAAGCTGGCCGCGGTCAGCCAGCGTGCGCGGAGGGTAGGGCGTGTTTGCCCCAAGAGCACGACCGAGTGCAGTGGGTAGTCACACAGCGCCTGGACAAGCGAGTGGCCGTCTGCTCGCGGGTGTCGCAAAGCTCCGGTAGCGCGTGCCCGAATCTCGTCCGTGCCAAGGTCTCCTCTGGTGGCTACCTTGATCACGAGCCCCTCGACCGCCTATCACAGCCTCTGCATACCTACGGGAGGTCCGGCTCGTTCCCCACCGCAAGCCAGCGCCTCCTCCCTCGTCTTCCTCGGTCGGCAGCTCGCTAGCGACGCCGGCGGCTGACGATAACGCTCCCTAGAGCCGGCGAACGCCTGGCGTCGCGGTTCAGGACTGCTGAGTAGGGCGGATGACGTCAGCTGGGGCGCCGACGAGACCGAGATCGGCAGTCTCGCCGCCTGGTGGGCGCCCCTGGGACGGGGTGTGAGCTGCTGACGGCGCTGGTGCTCGCGGCGGGCGGTCCGGCCCCCTTCGACTCCACCATGGCCGCCTGCCCCCCCCCCCCCGTCCCCACGACTGCCCCTGGTACTGCGTCTCTTCCGCCAGCACCAGCTGTTGTGCCAGCAGCTGTGTCGGGCGCGCGACATCTGACGGTTCCTCATCACTGCCATGTCGGTCGCTAGCCAGACAAAACGCGGCCAATAACACCTACCGCGCCAAACTGCTTCGCTCCACTTGGAGCACCACGACAGCACTCGCAGGGAGACGCGACTGTCGGCGACAAAGCTGGTCCGATCCGAGGGCCCGCCGGTCCTGTGAGGCTGTGCCCGGGCCCCTCCCGGTCGTCGGGTCGCCGGGTCAAGGGACGCTCGCTGATCGCCTGACCCCGGCGCTTGCAAAGCTCTTCAGCACTAGCTTGGCAGGCGAGGGACCACCCCATGGTCCCGCTGTTTTTCGGGAAGGTATAATTCGGATAACTGCTGCTGAGGTTGACAGCTTGGATGACGCGATGTCATTCGTGATCTTCTGTAATATTACAGACCGGACGTGATGTGAGCATTGCCGCGGACACGTAGGCTCACTGACGCCGTAAGGTTTAGCTGACATCTGCTCTATGTGTACCTCTGCTTAGGACTCTAGCCTTCTGCAATGTGCACGGCCAGCGGTAGCACGTTAGTATGCTGCGGCGTCGCATCTCAAGACCTGCATCCAGTTTAGGTCTGCAGATGTCGCGCCATCAGATCAGGGCCAGCCCAAGGAAAATACAGAACAGACCAAGCGGCAGCCGACCCCGGTGGAGCCATCATAGCGCCCGGCCTCACCACAGCCAACACAGCGTCCAGCCTCACCGAAGCCAGCACAGCGTCTGGTCTCACCACAGCCAGCACAGCGTCCGGCCTCACCAGACCCAGCACAGCGTCTGGTCTCACCACAGCCAGCACAGCGTCCGGCCTCACCATAGTCAGCACAGCGTCTGGTCTCACCACAGCCAGCATAGCGTCCGGCCTCACCGGAGCCAGCACAGCGTCCGGCCTCACCGGAGCCAGCACAGCGTCCGGCCTCACCGGGGCCAGCACAGCGTCCGGCCCCACCAGAGCCACCATAGCGTCCGGCCTCACCAGAGCCAGCACAGCGTCTGGTCTTATATGGGAGACGGTTCAACTCTAGCCACGTCCACGTCTGTATTATCTCACGCTAATCTCAACTACAGCCATTTGCCCTGCCCGCCGGCGCCCGCGGCTGGCGCCGGACAACCGGCACCCGGCGGCCATACGAGCCCGGCCTGGCCAGAGGCGCGGTCGCCGCGGCGCGGCGGCACGTCCCCGCGGCGGCGGGCATCCCGAGCGGGCCAGCCCACCGCCACGCGACTTAGGCACACGCATTAAACAGGCACTTCGCGACTTGCATCATACACTAAGCTACGCGTCACCAGAACTGACGCAGCTGACAGTCAGCTACAGCGCAGCGGCCGACCCCGCCCGCACCAGTGAAGCGGCCGGTCTGATCAAAGTCGGAGAAGCGACCTGTCTCACACGTGTCATCATCCCAGCGGATGTTGTCGCCAGAACCAGCGCAGCGGCCTTAATATTGATCTTGATTTTCACAGCCCTCCCCGGCGTGGCATTTGAACTCTTTGCCTACCTTCAAAGCTGTTTATAATTCTGTTCGCATGATTGGTCCTCTTGTCGTACCCGTTGCATATTATTCCTCACTCGATGAATTTGTTTTTCTTCGGATATTTATCAATGCAAGGAGTTCAAGTAAGCACCGGTTCGTCGCCATGGCTTACATCTTTCGCCACGACCGACTGAATGAATGAATGAACGGATGAATGAATGACGCTGCCGGACGCCTGCAACGTGCGCGTTTCGTTATTTACTAAAAATACTGGCCGCCGGCGACTGGACGATCAACCGGTGGCATTTTTGCGGCGCGAAAATGCGGAATTGCAACACTTTACGTAAGGCTGGTGTACGGCCAGGACAGTGCAGATAATGGTAAATAAATATATGACAAACATAGACAATGAATAGGTGCACGCGTCGGTGTAAATTTAGTGACGACTCTAGTTACAGTTTCGACTACAGCGTGTTTCATTCGGCGCCGCTTTTCAAAATGCTGACATCATCGGCTTACCCGACGAGCATTGGGGCAGCCGTGCGTCGCACAAATTCGTGTCGACGACATGGATTGACAACGGTGTGGCGGTCGACACTTTGAAATTCGGTTCTTGCCACCACGCACGTTTACTGCTGAGGTACATTGTAAGACGGAAAACGTCAAAAGCAGACCAAGACCACCTTGGCCACGTCTGTTTACGTGCCACGTTGCATGTGCGGCGCGCGTCTGAGACCACACGACGCCCCGTCCAGTTATCTATCTAAGTGCTCCAATTTCTGGTCGCCTCGACCAGAAATTGGAACCCGGTTGCCGACATATGACCACAGTTTCGAAGGGCTGCTGGTTGGTTTTGTCGTCGGTCACATTTTCAGGTCACCCGTGCGAAACCAATGGGCCTTCAACGGCCACTCCCCACGCGCCACGGCCCGAACCGCAGGCCGCGGTGCTCGCGACCCACCCGAGGAAAACCGCTCGTGCGCCCTCGTGTCGTGTCCAAATTTCCCCATTCAGCGACCCGCCGTCCGGCGTGCGCACGGTGCTACGCAAACAGACGGGCAGACAGACAGACAAACGCCCCTAAACAATTAGAAGATTGAGTTACAACAGTAGATGAATGCAATTCTGTTCTATATACCGTCACAACGGCGAGACTCAGCTAGTAACCTGGTGCATGTTCTCGTGGTGAATCAATGTGCACAAATTCATGAATATGTTGGGATTCAGGAAGTAAGCTCATAAACCCATTCTCGTGAATCGATTGAGTTTCCTACTAATCAAGCTGCTTAACTCGCGGATTATTTCTGAATAAGCTCGAGTTCGGCACAAAGCTGGCGCGCTCCGCTGCTGCTCAGCTGCTAATGCAGGGTTGAGGAGGCGATAAACAATGCCGGGATGGGCTTAGGCCTTGGCCAAATTAGTGGAGGTTATGGAAACTGGGAGCTGGTAGAGCTGCTGCAGACCGTTATTGGTTTCACTCAAGATATCACACCGCGTATTGTGGCGTTCCTAATTTCGCTATTTGTTTATTAAAATCGACAAAAAACCTTTAGTGTCCCACGTTACTGAACATGTGGTATCCACGTGGAGGTCTGGACTACATTCAGCTACCTCGGGAAAATATCTGGCACAATAAATTGAGGGGTTTTGTTAGCACTATACGAAATTGCATGATGATAAGAAAGCAAATATTGTTAGTGGGGTTTGCGCCGTTTTGTTTGCACATAGATGTGTCTATAGAAGCAAATCGCACCATATCATAACATCCGCACCAAACGAGGTAACCCATGCCGTAACCTAACAGGCCTGTATTAGACACGTCGAGGAAACGGGCCGGCATCGCTGGATCACAGTAATCGTCGCGGTGAGGTGAGGACTAACAGCCACCGTCTCCTCGATGTGCCCTCCATCTGATCGAGTGGTGGCGCCCGCTCGCAGCGCGCGGTATTGAGTGGTGCTCGAGAAGGCTGACTGCGGGGTCTGCTCTAATGGGTGTGGCCGCCGTCCCGCACCCCCTCCCCCTTCCCCCTCGCCGCCCGCACGATCGTGCATCTGACGAAAGGGATGAGGGGGAGGGTACGCTGGCTCAGAGGAGGGAGGATGCGCTGTCCCCAGTCACCTTCCATTCCGCACCACATTTGTGGAGCATTACGCATCGACACGTGTGATTATTATAATGGTTCCTAGCGTCTGACGCAGCTTGCCTCGATCGGGCCATCAAATGATCGGCGTCGGTGTGCGACTTATCACGAACCATCTGCTCGCGACCCAGCACTTAGGTCCCGGCGGAGAATGGCTCGTTGACCTCTCGTCCGGCCCAACCCTCCGGCTACTGTCCACCGACCAATCCTCGTTCAGTAAAGGGCTGACCGGGGTTACCGCCTGATTGGTAAAGCACCTACCTGAGCTGCTGCCAATGACGTCGCTAGTGCCTACGTCACACACAAACGACTGTACTCAAAGCCGTAGGAACTGATGTGACGCATTTACCGATGACCTCATAGGGTGCAACTTGTGGAAGTTGTTTGGCTATGGGGAACGCGGACCCCGAGTCAGTGAGGTCGGCGCGTCCTCAGTCTAGTGGCACAAATGGCGCTCTGTTCTCCAGGAGAAAAGCCACGTGACGGAGCGCTGCTTACTGAGTAGCAGATCACGCTGGTTTAATCGCTCACCACTAACTGTAAGCCCGACACCAACAGCCAAATTTGGCAAAAGCGTCAACGAACTATTAGCAAGGCAACTCGCAGCGAATCAACGGCTGGCGTGTCCAAATTTCAACAAGCAAATTTGTAGAGCAATAGGAGGGAGGCTGGTACGCAGAGCACGATGATACCCGTAGCGTAAAACCCGGAACTGAAGTAATCCCCATCCAAGGGCACATCCAAGAGCGCCTCGGTTATTTGGTTAGGAGTTTTGCACGCATGACGTGTAAGGTCTTATTGGGTGGACGCCCGCGCGGTGTGTCGCACGGCACGCGAAGTTTGTGAACCACTCACGACACTGGCTTCATTCCGCACATCCCGACTTACACGCATTTGGGTCCGTCCAGCCAGAAAGCATTGTTTCCTGCCATTCAAGGCATCGGCATAGTGATATTTAGACCAATCAGCAGTATCATGTCACCTCCAGGCTCGCCCATGTGTTAATGGCATGTGGCACATTATCCTTGGATACCAAGGATATCCTTGGGTATCCTTGGATCCAGCATGAATGTTCGCAGTCGCATCAAGTCATCTTAGCTGCGGAGGTAGAATAGCTGTTTGCGACGGAAGCATCCAAATTAACTGTCCACGATATATCTGCAGGGAGACCAAATATGAAAATGAACGTATAAATGCTGCATTTATATACATTAATATACAAATGTTATATATATATATATATATATATATATTAATGAATTTTATGATATAATGAAATAAATAATATGATATATGTGAACATATGTATAAAATGAATATATGATATAAATATATAAATATAATAATATATATATAAATATAAATATATGAAACATATGAAACATATGAAACTCAAATAAATATAAATGAAACAAGACGCACGAGACCACGAAACGAGCACGGGGTACGGGAGCGTAACACGTCGTGGTGATGTCTCTTATCATCCCGATGCCAGTACTCCGCGGCCAAAGCCACGGCCCAACGACGTCGCCGAACCGTGAGCCAGCGGGGACGTCAGCGACAGCGAGCCTAGCGCCGTGAGCGGGGCCAGCCCGCCAGACGCCCGCCGAAGAGCGGTGTGGCCTTGTTCCAGCGTCGTCGCTAGGCGATGGCCTTGACCTGAGAAGTGGTGGCGTTGGGACGACTGAGGCAGCGCCACGGTGTCGCGTGTTCCCGTGGCCCACGCTCGCTTCCTGGTCTCGAGCACCCCTCATAATTTTTCATTTCCAACGCTTTCATCTTCGGACTCCGTCGTAATATATCGTCGGCAGAGAACTTGTGTGCTTCAGTTGCTGGCAGTTATTCTACCTCTGGAGATGAGATGAGTCGATGAGCCCGCAAATGTTCGTACGGCTGGTGCATGTGCACATTTGTATTTGTATGGATGTCCAGCGCAGTGCAAATGTGAGGCGTTCCCATCAGTCATGAAATAACGGTCGATGTCTTTAAATAACTGAATATTTCAAACGGAATGCATTTTTGTGATAGTTTTCCGGCCCGACCCATGATCGCATGCATAGCGCCAACAAAAGGACAGCACCAAAACACACCACAGTGAACAATGGCGCAAGTGTTTCAATGTCGACATACGATGTGCTACACACATACCTCACAGTTAAGGGTCCCAAATTTGTCATGACGATTAACATTGATAATGCTGCACCAAAAAACATAGAAGCAGACATGGGACTTCTGCCTTTGGGAAGAGATGGAAGTGTCCTACTAACGGAACGGGGTCGGTTCTCATATCGTGTATAACGCTGGTGTCACCTTACCACCACACCAGGCCGTAGATCGTGCGGTGAGAGTAATGGAATGCCAATACTTTGGCAGCTGCCAAGACTGCCAAAGGAATGCCAAGACTTTGGCTATTAATAAGGATCATGAAAGCAACGGTCGGAGCAAAGGTGGAGGCCCCAACGTTGATGAGGAGGCCTCAACCATAGATTACCGGTTACAACGGCAATCTTGCTGAAGCACCGACTCTATCTCCGCCCCTTCAACCAGCTGATCAAAGCACTGAACAACCTAGCGCGACCAAGAGTGGCCGACGGTTCCGTCGTAACCATCCCGACCCTGTGAAGAAGTAGCCTCCCCATTTTTGCCTCAAACTTAAAAAACCTGAGATCCCTGAATAATCGCTTATCAATATGTTCAAAAAGATATTCAATATCAGGGAAAACACAGCAAAGGAGGAACGAATAAGTGCAAGCTGTTGGGCAATGCATATTTGATAGCAAAGCAGAGCGACAGATGCAAAGGAATAGCTTTTTATAACGAACAATATACGTCAGCAAAGTCACGTACAATCTTAAAATGCAAATAACTGCGAAATTTGAACAACACAGCACCAAAAAAGGCGCAAAATCAAAGAAGAAATCAAAAGAAATTATGAAAAACAAACTAACCTTGTCATTCGTGACCGTTAACTCCAGGACACAAGTGTGCTTACTGTCTGCTGAAATGTCGTAAAGCCTCCTTTGGCCCATATCGTCAATTTGTGGAGGACCGGCGGAGGCAATGTCTTGGCTCTTGGAAATCGTTTTGAATCACTGTCTTCCTTATATCCCAGCTGACTTACGAAAGACAGAAGAGTAACTATCTAGATTCAAGAAGACTTTACTCAAGCATTAACCTCCAAGGAACTCTCAAGTTGTCGCCATAGATGTAGTTACTTATACGGAAGCATCCCGCTGTACGAATTGCGTATCAGTGATACCTGACTCTATGTCAGATCATTAAGATGACATCAAAATGTGTGGCCTCACGCCTGCTGACATCAAGCGTCTTCTCAGGCACCGCATTGAGACACCGCACAGTCAGATTGGGCGAAGAGTAGGCGATAATTCGGAATCGCCCTGGCAGTAAGGTGGCACCTCCAGCTGCGACCATCTTCATGTGGGGAAATTGGACAGGCGGCTATCAGCAACACGATCTTAAAACCCGCGTTCTACACTGGATACCTTTGCTGCACCACAGCTGTCTGGACGCGCAGTCACGACAAACCGCTCGTTCTAATCAGCAGTTCTCTTCTCTTCACCCGACTATTCAGCTCGCCCCGGACAGCACTCATTCATCAAAGGAATTAGCATTCTTGGACACGTTGGTGTCAGCTGACGCGACGTCCAGATATTCGGCGGAACTTTTCATCAAGCCAAACATTTCACGAGTAGTTCCTCGCCGTGTTTCATCTCAGCCGATGTCATCAAGGAAGGATGTCATCAGCTCGGAGTTGCAGCGGGCGATGAGGGCTCATCTGCCCAAGACGCCGGAGCGTCGTCCAGTCGTGCGAAGGTCATCATCCATTCCAACACCACCGGTGCGCCAGCCTGGATCTGGCGATTTTGGTGGACTTGTTACTATTTATGGTGTCGATAATACAATGCGCGCAAAAGCAAACTGCTGGGAAGAAATTAAAGTCCCACAGACGAGGGGCATCAGCATGACAACAAGAACACATTGGGAACCTAAATTAGACAGTAGTATTAGCTTTATTCCGGGGGGGGGGGGGAAAGAGCCATGAGAATGGGGGAATAGTTGGGTTGATATCTTGGCAAAATGCCTTTATCGAAACCATAGAAGAAGTGATTTTTTCTGCACAATTCTGGAATTAACTTTTGCTATTGTTTCGATAAAGGTATGTTGCCGAAATATCAACTCAACTGATGATGATAATGACTCCATTCGCCTGGTACTTTTCCCGAGTCATTCTCCTGACATTTACCCCGAGAAATAAAGCTAATACTACTGTCTACACTGAATAAAGTTCCTCGCTAATGCACTCAGCAAGTTAGGGAAACCTAACTTGTTCACTCGGCTTACCCCGAACCTCAGTGCACATCTGGCACACAATAGTGTAGTTGGGCTGAAATTTTTACGTTTTGTGTTGCATACCGTGCGTCATGTGTTGCATGTTTGAGCAAGGATGAACATGCATCTTATGTAGCAAAGCCAAAGCGACCGATTAGCCTAAACTGTGAACAACACATGTGTTCTGCCGGAGACAAAACGACTGAAACGACTGGGAAACCAATGTACCATGGCCAGCGAGGACAACCCGATCTCATGTGATGAAATCCCTCTTTAAATGAGGATTGTGCAGAATACTGATGATGGTTCTTGCTAGAAATGTAGGGGTTGCTTTCTGTTCATCAACTGAAACATTTGCGCAGCAGCTTTGTTTTGTCAAGGCGGGTCCCGTGTTATCTGTAGTTTTTTGACCCATTATTTTCTTTATTTTGTATGAGGGCTCAAAGGGCATATTTCAAATATCCATGGGATTCTTAACTGCAATAGCCATCTTGCTGATCATTTGGTGCAATTTACAGCCGTATCCTCCTTAAGACCTAAACACTTGAGTTTCTGAGCGACATGTCCGCGAAGATTTGTAGACAATTTCGCGCAAACTATTTGTCATTACTGTTTGTCTATACTACACATATATCTGTTTGTCTAAGCTATTTATTTCTCTAGTCTATACATTTGTCTCATCTATTTGTTATGCTCATCTATCAATTTGTCTATCTGTCTATAAGGTCATCCAGGCATGCAGCCAGAAAAAACGTCATTCAAATCCTACCACCACTTGGCCATGCGATGTTCAAGACCAATACAAAAAAAATCGTTGAGTCGTTTATATCTGGCGTTGTTGAACACGTTTCTAAACGTAGCGGACGTCAATTGGCTTTCAATTACTGCTGCGCAGGCTGCGCGAGTTTCAGTCACGAATCACATTGTGAGCTTATAATACAGAAGTTGAACATGGGTGCTAACGATTACAGAAATAATCCTTTGCCCGAAAAACTGAAGGATAGTGCCGAAACCCAATGTAAGCATGAATAAACGCCTTAAACTCACGGATCAATGTACAAGAACGCCGCCAGAAAGGGTCGAAATACTTGGACTCAACGATATTTGATTCAGCAAACACATTCAGCACCGCAACGGCCATCCCTTTGAAAATTGAAGTACTACGAGTGAGTACTAGGTAGGTAATTTCGCACGGTTAGTTTGGCAGCATTTCGACGTCATTCAAACGTTCCATGACGCAATCATTCAAAACAAATATTCCTAAAAGACTGGGGAACTAGGGATCAACTCTTATATGTGGAAAACTCATCTTCAGTATAGATCATGCTATACTATTCTAAAACCTCGGCGTGGTTATCACATCCGGCACAATACGGACCATGGTCTCTGCACGTCACAATGATCTGACCCTCATCCAGCACAACACGGACCTTGACCTCTGTACGTCACAACCATCTAACCCCCATCCAGCACAGCACGTACTTTGACCCTCCACACGACACAACCATCTGACCCGATGGGGAGCTAAACTAGTCGTCACCTCGAATTTATACCAAGCTCACACGTCACAGGCAATATGGACTCAAATAAGCTCAATGACGTATGGTTTAACATACGTTAGTTGTACAAACAGGGCGACACCACTGCTTTTGAGTTAAGGGAGGGCATAATTTTTAAGGGGTCTCCTGGACAACATGGGGCCCCCTCAGAGTGACCTCCTCGGTAGTGTTGCATTCTAGGGGGATAAGTATTGAAGTTACGCACTTCTTATGAAACTGCTACATGCATGATATCCAAGTAAGAAAATGTCGACAATTAAAAAAGCGGAATGGGACCTTCTACTTATCCAGCAAAGGTTGTCTGTGACGCAACGCAGGACATCCTGACACATAGAGGGGGCCTCTTAATCCAGAGTAGGAGGCTTCCGATTCACGAAGGGCCTCCAAATTAGCCAAGGGACCCGTTGCCGCAAGACAGGGCACCCTGATCCGGAACCGCAGCCATCTGATGCATGAAAAGGGCCTCCTGTTCCAGAAATTGCGCCTCCTAGATGTATCCGGTGTCTCCTAACCCAGAACAAGGTCTCCTAGTTCAAAAAGGGGTCCTCCCGAGTCAGTGAGGGAACCTTCCTAACACAACAAGTCTAGCACCAGGGTTAAAATCTACGTCGTGCCAAGTCGTGATGATAATTTTTCTTTGGTATGTCAAGGGCTCAGTACTCCCAGCTTGGTGCGGATGAAGATGACGCCCGGTCGACGTCTCAGTTCTGTTGCTTTTTACGACCTCTTGAGGTCGAAGTATGTGTTTTGTCGTATTGTGACGATAATGACGTTTCCAGCCTGTCTGTGTGGTGCAAATCAGAGGTGACACCTCGGTGACACGAACTAAACGTGATTGGACATTGGAACTCTGGAGTCCAAACGGCTGGATACGCTGACGAACGCACGGCTGGCACCCTGGTAATGCGCGCCCCTTGCTGCAAAAATGTTAACGTGGCCGAAACCGACACGCACAGGCCCGAGGAATCTCAGTATCGATGTGCCAGTGAATCTCAGTATCGATGTGCCGATGGATCGTAGTGTCGATGTGCCGATGAATCTCAGTACCGATATACCGATGCATCTCAGTATCGATGTGCCGATGAGTCTCACCATCGGTGTGCCGATGAATCTCAGTATCGGTGTGCCGATGAATCTCAGTATCGGTGTGCCGATGAATCTCAGTATCGGTGCGCCGATGAATCTCAGTAGCGATATGCCGATGAATCTCAGCATCGGTGTGGCCGATGAATCTCAGTATCGGTGTGCCGATGAATCTCAGTATCGGTGTGCCGATGAACCTCAGGTCGGTGTGCCGATGCCCTGACAGCAGCCTTGGCTCAATATGGGAGGCACTATAAATAAGCCGCTTACTCTCACAAACGAGGGGACGCTGAATTGTGCTCCCTTCTCTGAGGCGGCAGGGTTCGGAGCCCGCGTGAGTGAGATAAGGCGTAAGCTACCGTGCAAATCACGCATGGATCTTGATGGTGATGAATGAAAACATACCGCGCGACAGACGTGCGCACATGGCACGATATGTTATCACATATCATATCACGTATCACACATATGATACATATCGCGCACACGGCACGATATAAGAGTGACGAACAGGACTTGCGCACGAACATACGCATCTCTTGGCTTGTACACATTTGTATTCGGCTAGCCAGAGACATGCTACCTTGTAATGATATTCTGTGGTTGCACAACTACAGCTTTAGATCAGCCTTGTCCATCCCATTTATGCCGTTTTGAGAAGGCAGATTGTGCCGGCACACCAATATTAAGCACTGCTGATCTTTTCTGCCCATGTCTGGTCGAACTGCATGCTTATTTGAAACGCTTATGAAATATGAACTATTTACCACTGGCTTTTATCAATTTTCATCTCGGCTTGCAGTGATAAAGACCATTCAATGCGAACATTGTTCCTTTTTGTTTGTTCGTTGAACCTTAATGTTTCTTTTTAAGCCTTAAAGTTTCCTTTATTGTCCCTGTTCCTTTTATTCCTTAAGCGTCATTTATCAGGTTGAATTGAGCACTGAACTTTTTAAACAATCCGCACAGCGTTCTAGAAAGCTTAGACTGCAGTTCCGCATATTTTCACAAAGACGTTTTTGCCAAAAATTACCGTGTGCTTCACTAGAACCTCAAATACTTCTACTTTTTGCCAGAATGCATAGCATTTTAGCGATATCGAAACATCTGTTTCTGGTTAAAAAGCGTTACTTTTAACATAGAAAATGGAATTGCAATGTTGATGTGCTGCAGTAGTATCCAAGCGCCATTTCTTGAAACATTCCATACTGTTTTTAACACCCGCACGGCTGAGCTGTGGTAAAACTGGTGATATATAAACAGAACACAAGTGGCGTGAAGGCATTGCAAAAAGGCGATGTGAGTGCCGTCATCACGATTCTAGCCTTCTTTTGTCAGCAAGGGTGCACCAGAGCACCAACACCACTCATATTTGACATCGACATTGATGCAAGGCCATCCAAGGATGTGGCCTCTATTTCCCCGAGGAAATTTGTCTCGGTGCATGCAGATAAGTGGTGCCGAACTCCTTGCGTCACCATCCGTGGCGACGGCTGCGTTGGACTGGGGCAGCCGGAGAACACGGGTCTACTGCCTCGCCGGCTAGGCTGGCAGTGTCGGCCCGCTGCCGCCGCCTGACAGTGATCATGAGCGACCAACGGCCGGAGACGCGTGGCTTACGCGGAAGTGGATCCAATAATGGCGCAGAGACAATCGCGCTGATGCTTCGGGCTGCTTATGCGTGTCGTGAACAGAGAGGAAACGCAACTGCTCTATCAAGCTCGTGTGTGCATGTGGAACGCACACATGCGGTTTGTAGGCATATCACTGACCGATGTGATGCACTCAGATTGAGCTGAAGCTTCGCTCACTCGACCATAAATGCTGAGTGGCTTAGAAGTGTTTTCGTACCGTCCTGCGTAATCGACGCGAACAGCAGCGACCTGACAGTGACGCCTGTGTTCTCGGCAGGTGACGGAAGAGGTTTACCGCATCCTGCACGCGCGGGGATACCCGCTGACGTGTCGCGGCAAGATCGAAGTTAAGGGCAAGGGCGAGATGGTAACCTACTTCCTGAACGACAGATCGACGGAGCTGCTGGAAGTAGTGGCCGAGAACGTGTCCGAGGACGCGTCGTGATCGGGTCCGGTGGCTGGCGGGCGGTGGCCGGTCGTGCGGCGCCGTCCGTCGGGCGGGCGCCGATCGATGAGGCGCGGAAGCGATGTCGTCAGCTGCGCCACCCCCAGCCGGCTTCAGTGGCCGGCGCTGCCGGGGGCGGTGGCTGACCGGAGCGTCCGCGTGGTCGGCTGAAGGCGCCGCCGGCACCGGCGCCGGCGCCCTGGGACGCCTGAGTCGAGGGCTGCCAGTGTGTCGTGACCATGACTGCCCGCTTGACGCACAGCGCGAAGTCAGAACTGGGTGCCGTTGTTCCCCTCCGCCGCGCCCCGCTTGGTGCAATGGTGTTATCTAAACAAACGCTGTCACTCTTGCACACGAGTGTATTTCCAAAGATCGAGACTGTTTCCCGAGACCTGGGAAGGACCAGGTTTGGTGCGTCATGCCAAGAGACCAGGGGTTTTGGTACAGCGTCGTGTTCCGATTGTTACCCGTGTTACGCCAGCCGTCCCAGACCAGTCTTGCGCGTCATCAAAGTGCACGTCGCAGCCGCCTGTGCGCCCTTGTGGGAAGTGATTACTAAACTCGCACCAATTTGCACTCGGCACTGACGAGCCAAATGTTCACGAGGCATCCAAACCGCGCGGGAGGGGCAACAGAGGCTGTTTTGCCAGGGCGTCTCTACATTTCACTGCTGCAGGTCAGTGCCTGTCGCTCCCTTGCTGCAGAATACCTCCCCGGGTCAGGCAAGGAGAGATGTATGTACCATGACCCTGCCAATAAAGCCCTGAATGTTACGGCCCCGTGCCAACTACATGGCTGCCGCATATGAATGCATCGGCAAAGACACACTTGTATGAAAACCAGCTACCTTCAAGGTACCAATGTTGTAGTGGTAGAGCGGCGCATCTGGTAAACGGAGGTAGAGTTCGATTCTCTGCGGTGTCGTCCCTTCCCACCAGAATAAGAGACAGGCGACGCCAGGTAGCCTCCACAGCTGAATACGTCGTAGAGCCGAAGTGGCAGTGGCAGCTCCCTTGATCTGCACTGTCACCACCTTAGCGTGGCGTACGTACCACTCATAGCGATTTAGTGTCCCTCGGTTCTGCGTTCAAGAACCATGGGCCCAACAGTGGTCATTTACGCGACCAAGCGTAATAACTTCAGTCCAAATGGCACGCATAACCGTCAAATGCCTCGAGGAAGTCTTAGGTGGCTCATAAAAGGACCATTTCTCTGCGCAAAGGGCTTTGAAAGACAAAACTAATCAGATGCGCTCAAGTCATTCAATTACCTGCGCCAAGAAGGACTTTTTCCTGAGTATAGGAAGTGGCCCTACGGAGGCCCTGGAGATTGAAACCACGGCAAAGTATTCATTGTTTAAAATATAATAAATCTGCTGCTACTGCTCTAGTGTCTATAGAATATTTATGGGATGCCTACGGAAAACATTTGAATGGACACGGGCTTCACTAACCTCCAGAGCGCGTGAAGCCCCATGGGAACTTTGACCGGTCCCATCAAGCTGCAAAAATGACCACCAGTCCGCGAGGAGCATAAACAGAGCATCAGAGAGTCCATCTCATCTCAGTACCTGCATCTGAAGCGGGCAATGCGTCTCGGGGCTGTCAGGGAGCCTATGCTGTCAATGTGACCAGTGATGCCGGCACTATGCCGATGTATAGTAGAAGTTCCTGAAAGCCCACATAACCAATCAAAATAAGACGCGGCGTCAGTCCCGTTCGTAGTAAAAGTGCCAATCGCTCGCACTTAAAAATGACTGTAGAAAGAGGTCTATGAAGCCAGAATCCTACTAAGAATGCGCCGTATTTATGGAGCCGATAGCTAATCTTGTGGATGCATGGTCCCAAGATAGCAGGGCGCTTCCAAGACTGTAAAACGGTCTCTTATGGGAAGTTTGGCTGGCTCGGTGTAACTCGGCTGCAGTCAGAGCTAATGACGCCATGTTGCTCTATCGGTATATGCAGATATACCCCTCTGAAGAGAGTGCCTCAGGGACAATATTTTCGGGAAGCTGCTCTGATTTGACAACCGGTCCCAAACGCCCAGGAGGGTATTAGATTCGTTTAGGACCGAGAAACAGCCGTGCATCCGATGTTCAATTTTGTGCCGTCTCCGTTTAACTTAAGACAGGCTCAA
Source organism: Pollicipes pollicipes (assembly GCF_011947565.3). NCBI lineage: Eukaryota > Metazoa > Arthropoda > Thecostraca > Pollicipedomorpha > Pollicipedidae > Pollicipes > Pollicipes pollicipes. The sequence goes on from NW_023596461.1 coordinate 4,330,546, forward strand.
TCCACTACGAATGACGTCCCCGGATATCAGGGATGGTTTTATTGCCCGAAAGATGGTCTGAGGAATCCTATCGACCCGAAGAATTACGTCAGTTTTCTAAATCCATTATCCGATCCTATTTGATTACGACTTTGAATTCCAGTCCGCTGTGAATTTTATGTTACCCACATGTTATTTTATAGACGACTCAAAGAGTTCAATTTTGAAAAAATACTTGGGGCATCTTGCAAGGATGCTAAAGCTATGCTCTGACCTCGTCAAACTGCTGGGTGCTGAGGCTATGCTCTGACCTCGTCAAACTGCTGGGCGCTGAGGCTATGCTCTGACCTCGTCAAACTGCTGGGTGCTGAGGCTATGCTCTGACCTCGTCGAACTGCGGGGTGCTGAAGCTATGCTCCGACCTCTTCGAACTGCACAGCGGGAAAGTAATGCCTGGAAAACGGCATCAAGCATTGTGCTACCTTATGTCGGAGGAACAAACTTTTACAGTAATGGAAGGGCTCAATGTGCCGTGATGTTGTAAGATGGCCCATGCCTTCGGAGTAGAGCGTCCAGAGCCAGCCCTAGCACTATGTCGAAAACTTCATTAATGTTTTCTGCAGCCTTTACAATGAGTGCTGAATGCTTACTGCGTTCCGCCCAGCACCAGCGTACGGCGGTGTTCTCAGGGGAGTGGGGGGGGGGGGGGGGGCAGACAGACGGTCAATGCCAATGAACGCAGCATTGATCCTAGTTTGTACAGTGACATGTGCACTTTTTTAGGTCTTGCATTGTGTTACATGTAGTCATGGGCTTCAGTTCTCTGGGCATTTATCAGTCGTCATCATTCTTACAAGGTCCACAGGCCGCGCTTTGGATTTTGCCCAACGAACCACATTTACCACCCATGGTGTCTTTTGGGTCAAGTCGACCTTGCCGGCAAAAATGTTTCCTTTTGTACAGCTGTCGGGTAGCTGTGCACAAGGTGGCGGAACAAGGGTGAAGCAATAATGCTTTTACCCAAACCGTCAGGCACACCGCCGCTCACACACAAGTGCGCCCTTTCCCACGGAGCACGAAACGACGTAGAGCGCTCTGGTGATCAACGCATGCGAGTGATAAATGACCACAATGAGGCAGTGGTCATAACCTACGTTCGACATTGATCCGAACAACGCTAAGCAAAGAAGTGCGGTGATAAAAGAACGCACTATTGCGTCAATAAGATATGAGCTGGTTCCGTATGTACGCCGCAACTGACGATGCGATGCAGATGCAGGAGTCATAAATGACCAGCGTAGGAAACACTGCGCGTGAGCTAAGCTCGAGTGCTCTATGGGGCCACAGGCCTGGGAGGCTTTGGTGCCGGGTAGCATCGTTAATATTCTGGCATTAGTTTATAGCTGTTTGATAATGACCTATAGCGAAACTCTTTCAACGTATAAGGCTGTTTTGGAAGCACATCTTGTTCTCGAACATTATCACTAAGCCAGCTATCGCATCATGAATCACGAGGAGCTTGTTTGGCGTGCTATCACGTTATCCGTTGATATTACCGCTCGGGGTGCCTGTCTGGTAAGTCTGGTAAGCCTAGGCACAAATGATGAGGGCTATTTTCGATGCATTTTAGAAAAAAAGGCAGGACCAGTCGGGAAAAAAGGGAGCGAAGTCAGTCGTTAGTTGTCAGGTCTGACAAAATAGTCAGTAGACCGTCGGTGGAAGTGTTTTGGCTTCTTTTTACGCACAAGTTAGTGGTTTTACGTGTTGAAGGCCGAACTGACATTTTTGGGTCTAACCCGTCTATGCGGTGCCACAGACATGACCCTAATTTTATGAAATGTTGTTGCGGATGAAGCTACGTCGACTCCACGTGCACTCATGGTTGGTGCATATGGCTTGTCTTGGACAAACGAGCGTCACAAGAATGCAAGATAGAGACAATGAGGAAAGGCGGATGGATGTCTGGACGCTGTCCGCGCGTCAGGTGAGAGAAAGCTGCAAATTAACATAACAGCTAACGCAGACCAGAACTGACTGCTTGCAGCGTATGCCACCAGGTACGGAGGTACTCGACTCAACGGCGAAGAATTCATGGCGGGCCCGGATCTGCCTGAGTTAAATCAATGAAACCCTAGCTAATGCACAGCACGTTGATTACGCCTGTAAACGGTTCTAGACCGCCCGAACGCGTCTAGTCCACGCATGCAATCCCCGTATGAGGGCAGGAGCAGTGGCTCAGCTCGTTGTTGCGTGCACCCAAATCTCGTATGCCGTGGACAGCGGGCTGGGGCGGGCGGTGCGTGGGGTGGGGCGGGAGTCACGGGGAGCGGGTGTTGGGTACGAGCCACTGTGCGGGAAGGAGTCTTGCCCGACTGGCCAAGGAAGGTCTGCTGGAGCTTGGCCGAACGGAGTCAGCCTGGCCGGCGGGCCCTAGGGGAGCAGCGGGACAAAATATCGCGTTTTGAGTTTCGACGGCAATATGCTGATGCCAACATGTAATTCGAGTCTGGCTTCTGCACTCATACCTTGAACTGGATACCTTGATCGTGATGATACATTGAACTGGATACCTTGATCGTGATGTCTGATGATTTAACTACAGGGATAGGGCGTTTCGGTGCTCATCGTATTCGGTGTTCATTGTAATCAGGTCTCTGGTATCGATTTTTCTGATCGTGGCCAGAAATCAGGTCAAATTGTGCATATCGTGATCACATGAAACTTTTCCTGCAAGCTTTCAGGCAAATCTAAAGAATCCGCTGAATCTAGAGTGTGGATCTGCTGAATAGCTCTTTTAACACAACCGTTACAGTACAGGGACCTAATGCGTTTCCAAATATGAAATGCTGAACCGTAGGAATAAACAAGCACTGACACCCATGGCTTACCGTCAGGGCTTCAAATCGGCCAAAAATTATCTAAGAGCCTTTTTCATTTAATTACCATGCACCTATTCGTTACTTCACATTCGCCCTACTTTAGGACTTAATCACATGTGGCCAAACGCATACCTAACGTAAAATGACTTCATGATACACACATTTCAATGACATCAATGATACACACCAATGACATCAATTCAGGCTTGGTGCCAATCAGCCCTTTTCATCCAAGCGTTTATCAGAGTGGTACCTAGTTTTATCCCGCAACATTTCACAGACACCGTATTTTGAAGGACACCTGAAATAGGATTACCGCAGTTGAAAGTCATCGTTTGTGCTCGTGTTAATCAAAGTAGCCACTTTACTGTACCCTGGAGGCGTTTTTGTTTCATCATGATGTGCCAACAGTCATTTTACGTACATATATTTGGTTCCGTGGACCCAAGCCATCAAGTACCTCAAACTGATTTACTAGGTTTTAAGGGCGCTTCACCTGCAATGGTTATTTGCGCTGTGCCGCAAACTTCAGATAACGCATAGGTACATCATAATAAAACGAGCGCGCCTCCGGAGGGAAATGTTACGGCCACTCTTACAGCTCTTACAAGCCATTGGATTTGCTCCAGCTTATTCTATTTTTCAACGATTTCGGGTTTGATCCAGTCCAATTAGAGCCCTGCCTTAAATGCGTGATAGTATGACGTTTATTTGACTCATATATAGTTTGGCCCCGCGGCATGCTAGACGCGTCCAGTTTTAAAATGCACGGAAACGGTATAAGACGGACGGTAACACTCGCTGTTTTTCGTCGGCCCAATAAAAAAGCCGGCGAATTTGGAAGCGTTTTTTGTTTCGGCATCAGGTGCCATTTCGTCACATCATGTTTGTACATTCGGTGCTATGCGATGGAATCATACAGTACCGCAAATGTGAAATGATGGAGAGGTACCTGTATCTCAAGCACCATGCTTGATAATAAAACAAAGCGCCTCCGGAGGTCATGTTGACGGCACTCGCGGCAAACCATGGTCCTGATCCTGCTTATCCGAATTTTCGAGAATGTCATATTTGGTACTAACCGTGGTCCCTGTGTGTGACAAGGGCCTAATCTCTCGAGCGACAACTTACGGACGTTTCTCAAGCAGCTACGACATTGCTTCCAAATGCTTCCAACTTGTCGGTGAAGATAACGCTTATGAGTCAAATCTGAGGTAGCCAAATAACCAGATGAACAACGCAGAAAGAATAATAACATGATACGATAAGACCACATTCATGGTACATTGATATGTTGGTGTTGGATGTTCAGAGACGTAGTACTGTAATGGTAAATATGAAATAATATATTGTGGCGCTTTGTATGTGGTGCACTGCTGGTTTTATGCGTCAACCCTTTAAGTACCAATCTGTGGGTTGAATGGGCGGTGGGTGGTATAGTGATAGGCTGCACTCCTGCATTCATGTAAACATTTTGGTAGAGGTAGGTGCTATGGGAAGCTAATTGCCCTGACCTTGGCCTTTCAACTGGGTAGGTAGCTCCATGTGATTGCTTTTTAGCAACATGTTCCTGTGATTTGTAGAGGTCCAACAGTCCAAAAGTGGCAGCCACTGTAATGATAACTTTATCCAGGGTCCCAAATGCCATTTTTTTCCAAACTCATGTCAATTTGGACTCAATATATGCAAAATTGTCCTGCATGTAGTGTAGCTATCAGGTTGGGGGCATTGCCACCCTTGCCCCTCACTTGGCTGTCAGTGAACAAAATTTCCTAGTTCCTCAGTTTTTTTTAGCATGAAAGGTGCCCTTGAGTATTATCTGGCTGTTTTGTGTAGGTAACTTGAAAAAAAAAATTATGGGCTGGTACAATACATGGATGGTGCTGTGATGGGACCACCAGTCTGTGGGTGGTGGCAAACCAGTCTACAAGATGCTTAGGGCAGGTCAAATTCTTCAGCAGATAGGGCAGCCAACTTTTCTGTTTGAACCAATGATATCTGATGATATCTGACTACTGAAAATTCTGCTGACCACTAATTTTCTATACTGCTATGTGTGAGAATATGCAGAGTTCCATTAAATATGCCACATAATCTTTGCTTTACCAAATTTGGTGTGCTAAAATGCACCAAACTTTTTTCAGTGTGAATGATGAAACCTCACAGTTCTGGAGTCACTTTAAACTACTAGCTTACCCAGCATTCATTTCTGTGTTGCTGCTGGTTTACATGTTCAGTGTAAGCAGTGGCAGCCAGTGCAAGGTAAATGCTCTGCACATGTGATTGGTGGGTCTCTGGCTGCAGTAGCTGCTCATGGATTTACATGCTGAAACTGGTTGGATAACATGCACCAGTTAGGATAACTGTTATGCAGTTCAGGAAAATGTGGTTCATGTAGCTTGTCTCTTCTTCATTTATTATGCATTGTGATGGGTTTTCAGTTCTTTCAAATGCCTCAACACATGCCCCAACTATCAGTTCTTTCCTCAACCCTCCCTTACAGGATCTTGTCAACATCTGTGATATTTTGCAGGCTGGGTTGACTACCAGGTACCCTTAAAATGCAATCCCTTGTCAACTGGGCTAACTTTATCACATATGTGTGCAGCATGCATTACCATCTGCAGCTCTGTCTGGCAAAAGGTAGAAGACAACATTATCCATCACTGGGCTACATAGCATGGTGGTTGGTGGGTCCAAGAAATGTGTAGCAAGCTATCTCTAGCATGTAGTGTGGTGAGTTGCTGACAACTCAGTTTAAAGTTATCAAAGCATGAAAAACACCATAAATGCTTTTGTTAGTGTAAACACATTTCATTTCATCCATGGACATTTGGAGTGTGGAAGGATCTTAGAATATTGGTCACATGCATGCATAGGACCCATTACAATTTTAAGTCTCCAACTGGATTACATTGATGCAGGGATTTCCAAATCGTGACAGTCAGATGTGCTGCCGGGATTCTCTAAAAGGGAGGAGGGGGGGGGGGGGGGGGGAAGAACACAGGGTACTGATTTTTTATTTTCTGTCAACCATCTCTGGTGATGAATGACAAAATGTGGATCTAAGGAAAGGGGCAGAAAAACTGTGTCCACTGAACCCTCCCTGATTGATCCTGTGGTGGCAGTGCACCATTTTTATTTTAGTTAGTTGCCTTTCATGTTTTTGCCACATTCATTACAACTGCCAAAAATGAAAAGGCCAAGCTGATTCCATTTGGTCATATTTTACAGCATCAAGAGTGCTGTTCATGCACACAATACAAATTTGTGGGGTGGATAGGTTTTTATCTCTCCCAGTGCTCAAGTAGATTCCTTCCCCCTAAAAGCTTTGGTGTCAAAGTGTCTGCTGCTCATCTAAAAGGCATTGCTTGCAAGGGGACATCCATATAGTATGTTACACATTTTTGGCCATTTTCCAACCCTTTACCCTTGTTATGCATGAGTGAGGCTGAGCAAAATGTTCCCTTCCTTTCTGAATATGCTGTGCCATAACTTTGTAAAATCCGGTTTTTCAGAAAAGAAATGTAGATGATTTGTTTGGTACCAGCTGCTAGTTTCCTGCTCACATATTATTGGTTCCTTCAAGTAACTGACTCAAACATCTAAACTACCACTATGGCTGCCAACTTTTGGAGTGGAGAAGCCATTACAGCTGAGCGAAAGGACATACCGGTGAGGAAATGTGATCATGCCCCTGCAAATGGTTGATATTTTTGTCTGCATCTGTTTTTGTTGTATTGATCCATGCAAAATGTAAAAATAGCATTTTAATGTGGTTAGACTGTTATCTGAATACAACAAAATAAGTTATGTTGCACCATGGGTATGTTTCTTTGCTGTTCACCTTCTGAGTCCCAATTTTCTGTGTTTTTTTTTACTGTATGACAGGCTGAACATCTTCCTTGCTGTATCTGACTCCACTCAGTATCATATGATGGCCGAGGCTGTATCCGTTATCACTGAGGCAACATCCAGTGTGACACTTGTTCACTGGCCGCCAGTCGGCCAGCTGTATGGCGGTGAGCCAGGACGGCGGCCACGCGCTGCTGGCCAGCCGGCGCCTGCTGGTCATGGTGGACCTGCAGCAGCCGGGCCAGCCGCTGCGCTCCGTCAGCTGGCAGAGCAAGTACGACGCCGGCGTGGCGGCCTGGAGCAGAGCCGCCGGCCAGATCGGAGCCGACGTCGCTGTCGCGGTCAGTGACCACCCCCGCCGCCAGCCGCCGGCGCTCGGCGCTGCTCTGTCACTCGCTGGTGCACATCGGTTGATATCTATATATACACACACACACACATATATATATATATATATATATATATATATATATATATATATATATATATATATATATATATATATATATATATATATATATATATATATATATATATATATATAGTGTGTGGTGACTGCCATCACTGGCGGCGATCAGCACGTGTGGGGTTGACCGCGGACCAAAGTCCGCCCCCACCAAGCGTGTCACCGCTGGGCCAGGGCGGCCCCACTGCCGGCCCACTGCCGGCCCCTGATCGCCGTCCTCCGCCCGCTGCAGTACAACACCCAGGTGGTGGTGTTCCGCTGCGACGGTGCGGACCTGCGCGACACGGCGAAGCTGCTGTCGCACCGGCGCAGCATCACCGACCTTGACTGGCACTGGAGCGAGCCGTTGCTGGCCACCTGCAGCGTGGATGCCAACGTGCACATCTGGGACGTGCGCGAGCCGCGCCGCCCGGCCGCCGCCATGCGCTCCGTGGAGAGCGCCTGCCAGGTGAGGGAGCCGACCGGGCGGCGGCCGGGGGCTGGGGCTCAGCCGGCGATTGGTCCGCGCTGGTGGCGAACCGCGAGCCGAGCCATCCTAGCCAACTTAGGCTCGGTCAGCGCCTGTTTGATCGCGCACCACGGTGTCGGCCCTGACACTCCTCTCCCTCCTCTCATGGTCAGGTCAAATGGAACCGGATATCGAGCCAGACGCTGGCCAGCTCGCACGAGGGCGACATCCGGGTGTGGGACCGGCGCAAGCTCAGCATTCCGGAGCGCTACATCTCGGCCCACACGGCCAAGATCCACGGCCTCGATTGGTCGCCGACCGTGGTGAGGCTCCCGGCAGTGGGCGCTCCGGCCTGGCGGCGGGTCGCTCCGGCCTGGCGGCGCCACCCACAGCCGCCATCGGCGGCGGGTCGCCTGCCTGGGCGGCCGCCGCGCCTCCCGCCGCGCACCGCGGCGGCGCTGCGTGACGGCGTGAGCCGGTGAGGCGAGTGAGGCAGCGCGCGCCCGACCGGCATTGCTGATTAGATCTGGTGTCGCTACTGCGTGAGTGGCGGCACCCGTCGCAGCGCCATATCCAGTCGTCGGGGGCGAACCGCGGCGCCCTGCTCTCCGATGTTGGTTGTGGATGCCTGGGTGACGTCGCCATGTCGTTTACAAAGGATACACACCGCGTCGCGGTCCGATTGGCCGGCGGCGGCGGCGTTTGCCTCTGCTGCGCCGCTGATGACCTCGTGCGCGGCGCGGCCGCCGTCGCCTCCTGAGCCGTCGCCGCCGCCTTGGGCCATGTCCTTGGCTGACCTGCGGCGCTGGCTGTCCCCCAGGAGTGCCAGCTGGTGACTGCCAGCCAGGACATGTACGTCAAGTTCATCGACGTCACCAACCCGCGCAACATCGTCAGCATGCCCAAGGCCAAGGACCCCGTGTGGCGCGCCCGGTACACGGTACGTGCTCGCTGTCCGCCGGCTTGGATCTGTCCGACACGCATTAGTGGTGGGGGGAGAGGGCAGTGATGCGGCGTTTTTGTTCCGTTCGCGTCGTACAGTGCCGGCTCGCACGTCATGCACGGTCGACATTGCAGTGGGGTTTGTCTGCGGGCACGAGTGTCTTGGTTACAGCACTGGCATGGGCGTCCCGTGCGTTGTTGACGCCCACGCGCCTTTCTGTGCTCCCTGTTAACTCCACAGCGATTTGTCTTAGTTTCTGGCAGCCGTTCGACCGCCGCCCGGTGACGTCACGTGTGCGTCTGTGTCCGGCAGCCGTCCGGCTGTGGCGTGGTGACGTCACATGTGCGTCGTGACGGCGTCCTTCGTGTGTTCGGCAGCCGTCCGGCTGTGGCGTGGTAACGTCACGTGTGCGTCATGACGGCGTCTTCGTGTGCCCGGCAGCCGTCCGGCCGCCGCCTGGTGACGTCACGTGTGCGTCATGATGGCGTCCTCCGTGTATCCGGCAGCCGTCCGGCCGCCGCCTGGTGACGTCACGTGTGCGTCATGATGGCGTCCCCCGTGTATCCTACAGCCGTTCGGCTGCGGCCTGGTGACTGAGGCAGTACCGCAGCTGCGGCGCGGCGACAACTACTGCCTCTGGCTCTGGAACACGGCCAGCTTCGGCTCGCCAGTGCACACCTTCGCCGGCCACTCGGACGTCGTGTTCGACTTCGACTGGCGCTGCCGGGAGCCGGCCCGCGCGCGAGGTACCCGGCCGCGACGCCTCTCGCCACGCAGCGGCGGCGGAGGTCGCCGGCCGAGGACGGCCACGCCGCCCGGGAGGGATGGAGGCTCGCGCGCCGTGGGCTTCGCCCTGTGTCCGGCGGTCGACTGCCGAGCGATAGGGTTGTGGCTCGCTTGCAGGGGCGAAAGCTTGCTTCTGGCCACATTGTCGGCACCAGCAGAACTGTGCTGCCGCTGAGCCGAGCGACGTAAGACGCCGCGAACTGGACTGCTGACAGTCGTCTTTAGCCGACAGCCGCCTTTAGTCAGTTGACAGGACTTTAAGCCGCGCTCTCGACGTTAGCTGCTAACGTTGAGAGCGCGGCTTAAAGCGTCCCGTGCACTCGGCAGCGACGATAACGCGAACCGCCGGCGTTCCTTGGCCGCACGGATTGACGGCGAACCTCTCTCCCAGACGAGAGCGAGTACGAGCTGGTCACGTGGTGTCGTGACCAGACTCTGCGCCTGTGGCCGCTCAAGGCTGACCTGCTGCAGGCGTGCGGCCACGACACGGCCTCCAACGGTGCGGAAGGCGAGCACGCCGCCTCCCCCACCACCGATGGTACGTACCTCACCACGGCCTGGAAGACCTCCCCCGCCACGAGCGACTTGCTGGTTGTCTTATCTGGCTTGACCCTCACCTTGCATGGCCCGGCTTAGCCCGTGTCTCGCACGGCTCGGGTTGGCCCGCGTCTTGCGCGGCTCGGGTGGACCCGCGTCTCGCACGGCTTGGGTTGGCCTGCGTCTTGCACGGCTCGGGTTGGCCCGCGTCTCGCACGGCTCGGGTTGGCCCGCGTCTCGCACGGCTCGGGTTGGCCCGCGTCTCGCATGGCTCGGGTTGACCCGCGTCTTGCACGGCTCGGGTTGGCCCGCGTCTCGCACGTCTCGGCGTGGCCCGCGTCTTACACGGCTCGGCCCGGCCAGCGCCGTGTACGACTCGCCCGGTGTCGCGCGCCGTTTTGACCTGCCCGTGCCGCGCGCCGTTTTGACCCGGCCGTGCCGCTCCCCAGGTATGGAGACCAGCTGTCTGGACACGCCCGGCTCGCCGTTTTGACCCGGCCGTGCCGCTCCCCAGGTATGGAGACCAGCTGTCTGGACACGCCCGGCTCGCCGTTTTGACCCGCCCGCGCCGCCCCTAGGTATGGAGACCAGCTGCCTGGACACGCCCGGCTCGCGGGAGCAGTCGGCGGCCGAGAGCGGCGCCGCCAGCGGGCCCGCCTCGCCGCTGTACTCGCCGGCACGCGCGGCGCCCCGTATTCGCCGCGCCACCAGCGAGGACCCGCCGGCCACGCCCAGCCAGCCGCGCACGCTCGAGCAGGAGTTCCGCATGATCAACAAGAACATTGACAACGTGCGCATCGAGAAGGTGCGCGAACGGAGAGACCGCTGTCGGCCCGGGTCGAAGAGTCCCGGGGGGGGGGGGGGGCGGGTATGTTATGCTGGCAGCCGAGGAGGACGGCACGCTGGTAATGAGAGGGAGGCCCATCCACATTCATCAAGAACAGCGTATATGAAGCCCTCCCGACCTAGAGAGACCCATCCACGCCTTTCATGAACAGCATACATGAATCAGTGTTTATGTGGGGAGGTCCGTCTACACCATTCTGGACAGCATCCTCAAATTGGTCTCGATGTGACTTGGCCAGTCGTGAGTACGTACCCGCTGAGAAGCATTGGTGCCGGCGGCGGTGGCTGGCTGCCCGGCCCATCGCCTGACCGGGCCCTCCTCTCGGCAGCTGAACGCCGAGGAGCGCGCGTGCCACGTGTCGGTGGTGTATGACCTGACCTGACCCACCTCTCTCGGCAGCTGAACGCCGAGGAGCGCGCGTGCCACGTGTCGGTGGTGTATGACCTGACCTGACCCACCTCTCTCGGCAGCTGAACGCCGAGGAGCGCGCGTGCCACGTGTCGGTGGTGTGCGGCCTGACCTCTGTCTGACCTGGCCCGCCTCTCTCGGTAGCTGAACGCCGAAGAGCACGCGTGCCACGTGTCGGTGGTGTGCGGTCTGACCTCTGCCTGACCTGACCCGCCTCTCTCGGCAGCTGAACGCCGAGGAGCGCGCGTGCCACGTGTCGGTGGTGTGCGGTCTGACCTCTGCCTGACCTGGCCCTCCTCTCGGCAGCTGAACGCCGAGGAGCGCGCGTGCCACGTATCGGTGGTGTGCGGTCTGACCTCTGTCTGACCTGACCCGCCTCTCTCGGCAGCTGAACGCCGAGGAGCGCGCGTGCCACGTGTCGGTTGTGTGCGGTCTGACCTCTGCCTGACCTGACCCGCCTCTCTCGGCAGCTGAACGCCGAGGAGCGCGCGTGCCACGTGTCGGTTGTGTGCGGCCTGACCTCTGCCTGACCTGACCCACCTCTCTCGGCAGCTGAACGCCGAGGAGCGCGCGTGCCACGTGTCGGTGGTGTGCGGCCTGACCTGTGCCTGACCTGGCCCTCCTTTCGGCAGCTGAACGCCGAGGAGCGCGCGTGCCACGTGTCGGTGGTGTGCGGTACACTGAGCGCCTGCCTGCTGGTCACCTTCCCGCCCAGCTACCCGAGCCGGCAGCCGGAGGTGCGCTTCCTGGAGGGCACCCGGCTGAGCCAGGCCGGCCGCCAGGAGGTGCGCAAGGCCTGGGAGCTGACGGCCGAGCAGCACGTCAAGAGGAACCGCTCCTGTCTGGAGCCCTGCCTGCGCAACCTGGCCGGCAGCCTGCAGCGGCTGATGGAGCGCCAGGAGGAGACGGCGCCGCCGCCCTATCAGGTGGGCGGGGCCCGGCGCGCTCCGGCAGACGCTGGCGTCCAGGTGGCGCGCGCCTCGGTGCCTGCCTGCGCTGGCGTCCTGGTGGCGCGCGCGAGCTTTCTTCATCTTCATCTTTCATCTTTATCTTCATCGAGCAAACTTCATCTCTCATCGCGAAGCTATATTTTTTTGGCATTATTTATCATTGTATGACTGCAGTGCCGCCATCGTTGCGTTGTCGTCGTGTCAGGTTCAGAGATGGTTCTCCTTTCTGCGCGGCCATGGCTGCGTTGAACTACAGATGACGCCGGAAGGCCTCTTCCAGGCGTCCAATGTGGCCCTATTTTCCTCGGCCAGCCCGTACGGCAGCTTCAAGGACGTCAACGTCGCCTTTCCGCGCACCTCCGGCGCCAGATTCTGCGGAAACGGTGGGTCTGAGTCGTGTCGAAAGCGAACTGACGGCCGTCTGGTGCGTGCCTGGATCTTGCTGCCCTTGTTGTGGCCAGCGCACTTGGTCGCAACGAGACGATGCAGGACAACGCAGACGCAACGGCTGCATCGCAGCGCAGCACCATGCTTGCAACCGATATATATATATATATATATATATATATATATATATATATATATATATATAATTGTTCATGCCTTGAAATCCCATGCGCGATGACATCGCCACGCAAGTGCGGTTTTCATTGGCGACTGCCTACCAAAGTCTTCCCATGTGTGCGTGGTGAACGAGCGCGGTGTGAAGACGATTCGTGACGCACCGAACGCGTGGCGTGCGGCCTGCGTTCACCGCTGCCCGTCACGCGCTGACCTGCCGTGACGTGACGGTGCGGCGCGTTCGGCAGGCGCGTTGGTGGTGTTCGCCTGCCCGGCCTTCATGAAGCTGTCGTCCCGCGGCGACAGCGTCACGCCCCGCTCGCTCTCCGCCCTGGACGCGTACCTCATCAACTACGCGCAGGGCCCGATGGGGCTGTCCATGCTGGGCGGCTCGCCGCTGCTGTTCCCGGCGCTCTCGCGCAGCCCGACCGGCGCCGACGGCGCCCTCTACGCCAAGGACGGGGTGAGTGGCGGCGCTCCCCGCCGTCCTCCGCGTGGGGAGCGGCACTTCCTGGCGCTGTCACCCTGCGCCGTGGCTGCGTTAGGGGACCACGGATAGCGGCACTAACTTGAAGCGGCGTCCTCGCTACGAAGTGGTTTAGATTTCGGTGCGCTTGTGGTGTTTCTCGGCAGCTGAGTGGGTGGGTCTGCCTTCCTGTACTAGCGCGGAGCCCTTCACCGTGTCTGTCCGACTGTCATGGACTCGTGTACCCCGCCTCGTTGTAGCCAGGCAGAGCCCCCCTCACTGCACAGGTCCGCCCGGCTGCCACCCGTGCACTTGTCCGCCTGCCCCTCGCGTACTGGGGCGGGCGGGCGGCGTCGATCCTTGGGGTGCCAACTCACGACCTCCTCGGTCTCTGTGCCGCCTCCTTACGGCCTCGTTAACCCCTGGGCCGCCGCCCCTGGGTCGCCTCTACCTGATCTCGCAGACAGTCCCTGGGTCGCCGCTCCCTGACCTCCTCGGTCTCTATGCCGCCTCCCACGGCCCCGTTAGCCCCTGGGCCGCCGTCCCTGACCTTGCTGACCCCTCGGTCGCCGCCCCTAATCTGGTCGGTCCCTGGGTCACTGTCCCTGACCTGGTCGGCCCTTGGGTCGCCGCCCCTGGCCTCGTCGGTCCTTGGGTCGCCGCCTCCTGACCTCGTCGGTCCCAGGGCCGGCTCTCCCTGATCTCGTCGGTCTCTGTGTCGCTGCCCCACGACCTCGTTAGCCCCTCGATCACCACTCCTGACCTGGCCGGTCCTCTCCGCCGGCGCAGCGCACCGGCTCTTCGTCGCTGGGCCGGCGGAACAAGGCGTACGGCGAGGAGCGCCAGCGGCAGCGCCACCACCGTCACCACAGCAACCTGGTGCTCTGCTACGACGTCAGTCGCCTGTCGCTGCTCAACAGGGAGCTGGCGGAGCGATACGTGTAAGTGGCCGGCGCCGGGGGAGGGGGGGGGGGGGGGGGCTGCTGAGGCTCCCAGTCTGGCGGTCGAGTTACTCCCTCCCCCCTGTCCCAAAACCGGCGGCTGAACTCGCTGTCACTTCGTCGGGCGTTTCGGCTGGTATGTTGGCGCTTGCTTAGGCAGCGTCAGACGCGTGGCCGGCACGGGCCGCGCTGACGTCCGGTTCTGCGCGGTGCTGTGTCCTGTGCGCGGTGGAGCGCTTGCGTTCTGTCTGCGCGGTCCTGTTTTCTGTCCGGTGTGCGCAGTCGAGCTGGCGTTGGGTTCTGCGTGGTCCTGTGTTCTGTGCGGTGCGCGCTGTCGAGCGCTGACGTTCGGCACCTGTCGCCAGCCTGAGCGGCCCCGACTTCGGCGCGGTCTGCGCCGCCAATGCGGACCTGGCAGCCTCCGTCGGCAGAAAGGATCTGGAGAAGGTAAGTGGTACCGCCGCCCACGGGGCGAGGCCGCCAGCAGGAGCTCACTTTGGATTCCTCTTGTTATTTGCGGATAGGTCAGTTCACAAAGTTCCTAGTCATCCACGCGTTTAGTATGATAAGATAACCGTCTTTTTGGTTATTTGGGATAGTTGGTAAAGCCATGTCTCACCACGGAACTCGAAATAATATGCATGCGTAATTTCGTGCCATTAGCAGTTATCGTATATTTAGACCGTCAATGAATGGCCTGAGGGGCAGTACTGGTTGGGAGTGTCGCTGTGATGTGGAGGATCATTTAGCGGTGGGGTAGAGTCAGTCACGTATAATGGTGACATGGGATCGGGTCGCCGTCAATCTTACCACAGACGGCTGCCGGTGTGTGGCTGCCTGACCACAGACGGCTGCTGGTGTGTCGGAGCCTGACCACAGACTGCTGCTGGTGTGTGACGGTCTGACCACATACGGCTGCTGGTGTGTGGCAGCCTGACCACATACGGCTGCCGTTGTGTGGCTGCCTGACCACAGACGGCTGCTGGTGTGTCGGAGCCTGACCACAGACTGCTGCTGGTGTGTGGCAGTCTGACCACATACGGCTGCCGGTGTGTGGCAGCCTGACCACATACGGCTGCCGGTGTGTCGGAGCCTGACCACATACGGCTGCCGGTGTGTGGGCAGCCTGACCACATATGGCTGCCGGTGTGTGGCAGCCTGACCACAGACAGCTGCCGGTGTGTGGCTGCCTGACCACAGACGGCTGCCGGTGTGTGGCAGCCTGACCACAGACTGCTGCTGGTGTGTGGCTGCCTGACCACAGACGGCTGCCGGTGTGTGGCGGCCTGACCACAGACGGCTGCCGGTGTGTGGCTGCCTGACCACAGACGGCTGCCGGTGTGTGGCTGCCTGACCACAGACGGCTGCCGGTGTGTGGCAGCCTGACCACTGACGGCTGCCGGTGTGCGGCGGCCTAGCCACATACAGCTGCCGGTGTGCGACAGCCTGGCCACAGACGCCCGCCTGTGTTTGACAGATCTGGAACCTGATCGGTGTGGTGGGCGCCCCGGCGCTGGTGGCGCCCAGCCCGGACCCGAACGCCGGCCGGCCCTGGGCGCAGCACCCGTTCGGCCGCAACCTCGTCGATTCTGTGTGAGTGCCGCCGTCACCGCCGCCGGGCCGGATGCCCGCTCCAGGCCGACCTCTTGTCTGGGCGTGCGGTGCGGCTCCCGGTTGAGCTCCGCCAGCCGCTGTCGGGCTGACCCCCGGCAGCGGTGCCGCGCCGCCGGTCAGAGCGTACCCCGCTGTGGCGCTCCTTCACACTGTCAGTGACGCAGCGGGCGCCGCGCTCTGCGCGTGGTGCGATGTCGACCGGACCGGGTTCGAGTGTACCTGTTCGTCCACAGGTGTTGTCTGTCTGCCTCTGTCTCGCTGCGTTACGATGATGTCTCATAATACGTATGCCCTGTTTGACTAGTGTTCAGGACTGCTAAAACCATCTTAAAAAACGTGTGATGGAACTGCCTGCCTGTCAATTTGTTACGCACTCTGCGATTTATGAGCCTTGTAGCGCTCACATCATTGGATGATCTGACGATGCAGGTCACTTTACGTCTGTCTTCGTCTTTACGTGTGTCTTAGCACTGCAGCCAACATTGAGATAAGCAACATCTTTTCAGTTGCAGACTTTGAAAATATCCGCAATCACCACAGTCAGTGGCTTAAGTCTTAAGGTCTTTTTACAGACAAGAGCAGGATGTTTCCCAAGGTGTGGCGCTCACTTTCCTGAAGTATACACGTATAACAAGACGTGTTTCCTTCACGCAGTAATTCACATTCAATACACGAGCCACAATATCCTTTTCAAGAAACGGTCATTATTACCGGAGTTAACGCTGGATTGAAATGGGGTGTGACGGTCAGGTAAACACATTTGGTGTTTACGAAATAGAACAACCACATCTTTCCAATGGACCCGCCTGAAGTTTGTATGCAGTTTTAGTGTTAAAAGACGCGATGCCCCTAAACATGCAATTTATTATTAAAAACGGGAATTCAGAGTGCCTAGAACGGTGTACATTCTGATCATTATTCCCGGGCAAGGCTACTCACTGGGAAATCAAAATCAACCTTCAAACAATTCTTCATAAAATCTTCAAAAAACACAAAAACCCAGCCGCCATCACCGTCGTCCTGGTGTCAGTCACACGGAGCTCAACAAAATCACTACGCCGTCGCCGTCAAGACCTCGATCTGTGCAGAAATAGATTATTCAGGATTGTGGAAAGAAGTCAAACTACACCCGTTATACCACACAGGCGTGTTCCATGACCTTGAACTCAAGGCATGGGGAAACGGATGTCGACGTGTCACTGGTTCGCTGACTGCCTCCAGCAGCGACCAGACTTCATTTACGGTCTCTGGCTTGCTGATGAGGCACACTGTTTGCCTAGTGGCCTCGTGAACTCAAAGAGCAAGGTGAACTGGAGGGAAACCAAGCCCGACATCTCACTTCAGCGACCCCTGCGCTTTGCGAAGTGTACCGCATGGGTGACGATGTCCCGGTATGGTCGTATGGCACCATTCTTGTTCGAGGGTGATGAAAACCATGCGTGGCCGTCCCGGTCAACGCCTGACAGTCGCCCACCGCACCTGACAGTCGCCCACTGCGTCTAACAGTCGCCCACTGCGTCTGACAATCGCCCACTGCGCCTGACAGTCGCCACTGCGCCTGACAGTCGGCCACTTCACCTGACAGTCGGCCACCTCACCTGACAGTCGGTCACCTCACCTGACAGTCGGCCACCTCACCTGATAGTCGCCCACTGCGTCTAACTAGTCGCCCACTGCGTCTGACAGTCGGCCACTTCACCTGACAGTCGGCCACTCCACATGACAGTCGGCCACCCACATGACAGTCGGTCACCTCACCTGACAGTCGGCCACCTCACCTGACAGTCGGTCACCTCACCTGACAGTCGCCCACTGCGCCTGACAGTCGCCCACTGCGTCTGACAGTCGGCCACTTCACCTGACAGTCGGTCACCTCACCTGACAACCTGACATCGGTCACCTCACCTGACAGTCGCTCAGCGCCTGACAGTCGGTCACCGCGCCTGACAGTCGGCCACCTCACCTGACAGTCGGCCACCTCACCTGACAGTCGCCTACCGCGCCTGATAGTCGCCCACTGCGCCTGACAGTCGGTCATCCGCGCCTGACAGTCGGCCACCTCAGCCTGACAGTCGGCCACCTCACCTGACAGTCGCCCACCGCGCCTTATAGTCGCCCACTGCGCCTGACAGTCGGTCACCGCGCCTGACAGTCGGCCACCGCGCCTGACAGTCGGCCACCGCGTCTGACAGTTGGCCGCCGCGTCCGCCGGCAGGATCGCGCACTATCTGCGCGCGCGTGACGTACAGACGGTGGCCATGATCTGTTGCGTGCTGGGCACCAAGACGGAACAGCCGGTCTCCAGCCTGCACCAGGCCGCCTCCCAACTGGAGAACAGCAGCGTGAGTGGCGGGGCGGGCAGCGCGCGACGCCGCGGCTGCCCGGGACCACTCAAGGCCTTGCTGTCCGGTTCTGCTGCGGGTGGGCCCGCCACTGTGTATATTGTCGTGCAGGGGGCTTCGGACACGGCCGTAAAGTAACAGTATTGCTATGTCACTGTTGTACAGCTGTGTTCGGATGTAGTGCGTTTCAAGAGGCTGGTGGTCCGGGTGTAATCGTGTATATATATATATATATATATATATATATATATATATATATATATATATATAGATATATAGATAGATAGATAGATAGATAGATAGATAGATAGATAGATAGATAGATATATCTATATCTATATATCTATATATGCGTGCGTGCGCATTTATTATATATATATAGATATATTATATATCTATATATATATATATATATATATATTATATATAATATATATATATATATATATATATATATATAAGATATATAGATAGATAGATAGATAGATAGATAGATAGATAGATAGATAGAATATAGATAGATATATCTATATCTATATATCTATATATGGCGTGCGTGCGCATTTATATATATATATATATATATATATATATATATATATATATATATGAATATGATCTATACTACGTGCGTGCGTGCGTGCATGCGTATATATGCGTATATATATATATATATATATATATATATATATATATATATGTATATATATATATCTATGTATATATATATATATATATATATATATATATATATATATGCGTGCGTGCGTGCGTGCGTGCGTGCGTGCGTGCGTGCGTGCGTGTGTGTGTGTGTGTGTGTGTGTGTGTGGTGTGTTTATTGCGTTGATGCGTTGAGTGTTAACCGAAGTTGTAACCGCCATTGTCATTGGTGTATCAACCTTGACAGTTCACGAGACTCCAGTGGTGCGCTGATAGAGAAATTCGACCGGATGTCACTTAAGTCCGCTGGCGGGGAGGAGGAGTTGTGTGGCGAGGAGATCATGAGGTTAGGGTGAATTTCTTTGACCTTCGGGTCGAAAGAAAGGTAGGCCAGAGCCTGGGAGTCACCATCACAGCCCACTCAAAAGTTCCCGATAAGCGTCGGAGGAGCTGATGTTCTGTAGCGCGGATGGTGCAGGCCTAAGTGCTTGGCCGTGCTGATCGTGTTTGGCACCGGTCTTCGGGTGCCGCTCGCCTACTGTCGCCTGTCAAACCGACCGCTGTGTTGGACCGGTGGGTCCCGATCAACCGCGTGGTCTCTTCCCCAGCCTGCCCGTTCCCAACAAGTGGTGGATGAAAGGTAGGCGCGCGGCGTCCGCCGACTGTGCTGGCTGCCTGTGTGGCGTCTGGTCCCCGTCCCGTCCGTCCGCACGCTGGCCTCCGGCGCCCCGGCATGCAGCCTGCCCCCGCCCCCGCGCCCGCGTCCGCCCTGCCCGATCTGCTCCCCCCGCTGACCGCTGGGCTCGTCGCGGCCGCAGCGGCCCCTCTTGCTCACGCCGTCGGGCCGTCGCGTGTGCTCATTAGGCGGGACCTGCCGCGTCGTCGTAGGTCGGTAGCGACAGGCGGTCGTCTTTGCGTAGTAGACTAGGTGTTGATCCAACGGACTGGCCTGCGGCGGCTCGAGTTTGGGTCTCAGTTGGAGTGTGCAGTCCTGTCGCAATGGCGACAGGGTTCAATGTAGTCGGATGGGCCCTGCCGGCTCTTGCGAGCTCTCATCTCGGCCAACAGGGGATGAGGCCGTAAATGGATTACTTGGATACAAGCTCCAAATGGCAACATACCGAAGGCAGTACTGCGTGGCCCTAGATGCTGATCAAAGACGCTGAGATGCACCTTGGTTTGTTTTTTCTTTCGTTTCACTTCGCTTCCCTATATTTTTGGTGTGATTAGAACTTAGTCTCTTGTATGCACGATAGTCTAAACCGATCAAATAGTGTTTCTAAACGTTCCTATTGGACGATGCGTTCGAGTTGCGCGCAGTTTTATATTGTATTGGTCCGGCCCCTAAATGTTTTGTAGCGTCAAACAAACTCCTCCGAACGGAGCTGACGCTTTATACTCGATTGCTACTGCAACAGTGCGGGCCTGAGTTGATGTTCTCACAGGCGCGGTTGGTCGCAATCATACAATTTGCATTCGTTGGCATTTTAGAGCTGCATTATTCGAGGGAAATGTGTTGGAGCCTATCGCGCGATTGCTTTCGGGAAGTGTGGTCAGTTGCTGGTGGCCGGGTTGGTAGCACTGAGTGGTAGATGAAGCACGTGTCATGTCAAAACAGCGCTGTCATGTGTTGCCATCTCGCTGTCTGAGCGCGGGACATTGCATTGTGTTGAACATAGTCTTGAATCGGTACTGGGACAGTGGTCCCGCCATGGAAATTGGAAGGCACGTTTCAAACGTTCTGGCACCTCCCTACGAAAAGTATCAGTTGAAGGTGTGCTCATATCGCATTTCCAATTGTTCACCGCGACCTAAGGATAGCAGTCTGCGCGTTGAAAGGAGACACTCAGTTGACGCTCTTCTACGCAGTGTTTTAGAGAGAAAGACTGGCTTTGGAAAACCGCCTTCCACGCGCTAGTACAGCGGAAGGGGTGGCGGATTGCTTGGATTGCTTCTGTTTTGTTTCGCACCCGACCGTGGTAGTTGGCCCGCTGCTTGCCGGCCAGACCTGCCGCTCTAGCCGCGCAGCTGGCGGCCGGGATGTGCCTGCTAGCTGCTCTGACCGCTGTTGGTGATTGACAAACTATGTCATGAGCGTAGAACACTATGTTTGTTTATAAGCCGGATTCGTGGGGTGGTCGTGCCCAAAATGTGCACTGGCTATGAGTCCGTGCTCACTTCTTGGTCGAGCAAAGTATTACGTTGTCATCCTCTAAACGTCATTCGCGCAAGTGATATGAGCCCCGTCATTGGTCCATGTCGGCTGCATCGTTCCAGTGTCTTTTTTATCTGACAGTCATGTAACGCCAGCCATACTTGCATCGATTGTCTTGGACCGAGGCATTGCCGTTTCACGTGATTGCACTGGGGCTCATACGTGAATGCGTTTGGTTGGCTCAACGACAATCCGAACGAGAGAGAGAGAGAGAGTACCCTTGCAGTGGCTGCCTCTGGTGTGGCCTCTATTGCACTCTAGAACGAGAGCCATCCTTAGGCAGCGAGGTTAGCGGCGCCGTGTCAGCGCGCGGCGGCGGCGCGGGGCTGGTGCCGCCGCGGCTGCCCAGGCGGCCAGCTCGGTAACCAGTCTCCTGTGTTTCAGCTGGGTCTGTTGAAAAAGGTAACGCCGTGCCTCGAACCCGGTTGTACATACCGACCTCCCCAGCCCTCCCGGGAATAACTGCATGGCCGCCGCCCTAGATGAGTGTTGTAGACGGTAGAGCGTTGTCCCAACCTACTCGTACGTACATGCCTGCCAGCCCGGCCGCGGCCCGTCCGGACCGAGAAACGCCTGTCGTGAGGTCACGCTGGGTGGGCCCGGCTGACACGCGCAGACTCGCAGCCCGAGCAGGCGTCGGCCGTTCGGTTTCGTTCGCCCAGGATTGGATGCGCTAGCCTTGAGCCGTTTGCGTTTGCGCGAGTTTTGTTTGGTTTTGCATCATGCCACTATCAGACTGGACCCACTGAGTGTCGAGCGTTTAGTGGAGTGTGTGGTCGCCGGCGGCCGGTGCCGAACTGGAACTAACTGGCGTGGGGAATGTTAACAAACTCACATCAGCACCGTGCTTAAGTTATCGCTGGGTGAGATGAACACCATGAGGGTTTTTATATGCTTGGCGTGTGTATGCAATCGTACAGCTTTTCCAGTCCAAGCGAAAAACATGACGTACTGTTCAGCATCGTTCAACTACGAAGCTTTCGCTTTGTGTGCTCAGTCGGTCTCCAGTTTTCTGGTGCGCTGTTGGTGTATCCGTGGCTTGCGTCTGCTCCAGACGTCTGGGTCGTGCTGAGCACGTAGCTCGATAAGCTCTTGGCAGTATCTGTCCATCCCAGTACCAGTCTCGTGCTCCTGTCTCGTAGGAACCTGACACCATGAACGGGTAGAATCTACGTAGAGGTAGCTGACTACTGTGAAATATTTTAGCTGGACAGAAGACCTTACCTCATTGGAGATACGTACATCACACACCATAGCGCAGAGCGCCACATTCACATTTCAGCCCTGGAACCTCGCGTTGTGCGTCCTTCTACCGTCGTCCTTACTGCCGTGTCGGCTCCGTGTTCGCCCCGTCCGTGCCGTGCCGTGCTGGGTCGTGCCGCGCCATGCCGTGCCGTACCATGCTGGGGCGCACCGTGCCGTACCGTGCTGGGCCGCAACGTGCCGTGCCGTGCCGTGTCGTGCCGTGCCGTGCCGTGCGGCCGGGTTGACCGCGCCAGCCGCCGGCAGCCGGGCGAGTCGCCGTACCACACCGTGCACCCGACCGACACGCGCCGTCACCCGACGCTCGAGGGCCTGGGCGTGGCCGTGTCGCGCCAGAACCGCAGCAACTCCTGGTCGGACGTGCTGGACGAGAGTCGGCTGGCGACGCCCGATCCGGCCGCTTGAGGAGCGCGTCCAGCACGAGAACAACTGCAGGTGGTGGCGGTACTCCCCGCATGAGAACAACCGCAGGTGGGGGTGACGGTACTCCCCGCACAGAACAACTGCAGGTGGGTGGCGGTACTCCCCATACTAGAACAATTGCAGGTGGGTGGCGATCCTTCCCACCCGAAGGAAAACAACTGCAGACAGGTGGCTCTTGTCCCCTCGCGCATGAAGATACAGCCGGTGGTGGTAGCGCTTCCCGCTTACCGACGAGAACAGACGCTGTGGGTGGGTCCTCCTCTCCCGTGCGAACTCGGCCGGTTGATACGCTCTCTCGCTCCACCGAACAACTGCGGGTGGGTGCTGGTCCTGTCCGCCCAAAGGCGGGGTCCGCGGGATTTACTGCTAGATGGCGGCTACTTAGGCTCAAGTCATCTTGGAATTTGGGCCCCGTCGGCCAGCACAGCCTGTTAGAGTCCTAAGACGGGATGAACTGCCACCAGTGGAGAGAGGGGGGGATTTTGCATGACCCCTTGCTGGAGGCGACGATTTTTCTGTGCTCCCCCCCCTCCCCCAAACCCACCCAGTGACGGAGTTATTACCATCTTGGAGTACCTAGACTTGTAAAATGTATGTTGCTGGTCCAGAAATATATCCCTGTCCGATATGCGTTGCGGTGCCGTGGTGCTGGAGCTCAACCACCGCTCTGACGGCTGAGCTTTGTGTGCTCAGTCGGTCTCCAGTTTCTCGGCAGCGCTCGCTAGGGCTGGTGGACTGCCAACGCCAACGTATTATGGTGACACAGGGCACAGCTCAGCCGCCGTCGGCGTGTAGCCGTCACTGTGTCACTGGTGTCACTGCGCCACTGGTGTAGCTGTGTCACTGCTGACACTGTCACTGGTGTCACTGGACTCCGGCGTTTCGAGTCCGCCTGTTGCACGGCACCGAGCTGAGCGGTGTCGCTACCGGTGTCGCTACCGGTGTCGCTACCGGTCACCGCCTCCGTCGCGTCTCGGCGCGGCCCCGCCGCCGCAGCGGACGACGACGCTCGCCGGCGCCGTTGGGGCTTTACGAGACTCTCAGCTGCTGAGGCTGTATGGCGATGCATGCCTCTCACCCTGGCAGGGGGGCGAGTACCGCGAGGAATCTAACCCGGTATTTCTGTTCTCCCAAACGCGCAGCTTAACACGCGCCCGGGTGGCCGGTTGAATGCCCTTCGCTCGGGTGGCGGTCATTTTGACCCCCTGACATCTCAAAAGCCAAGAAAGCTAGAGACACGAAATTCGCGTGATGGGTTGGCTTGTATGTGAACTCACTGATCTGTGTGTGTGTCCAAATTTGAGGTTCCTAGGTTATGAACTGGTCATATAAGGTCAAATGAGGTCAAACTCCAGAATGGTGTCCGAAGTGCTCCCAGATCTCCTGATGTGACTGCCTTGGGCCTAGATACCCGTTCTGAGTAAAATATCTCTGCTGCCTTTTACAGGGTCGTGGCAACCAAAATCCTACACGATATGGATGTTTGCGGTTGAATAAGCGTCAAAGATTACGCTGGGCGGTGTGTTCTTGCGAGCAAATTTTTGAACTGGGTCATTACAGATCACTCACCTTCACTGGCCTTCAAGAAGCTTGTGGAAGATGTATCTTTTGGTTCCTGTTACTAACAACTTCGAAATGAGTATCAGAAACTACCTCATAGTGCAAGGTCTTGAGGAACAATTCAGGTTGGTTTTGACCTCTGTATGATCTTCATACCTGACATTAGGTCGGTGGGAGTTGCTGTAAGACATTTCAACCGTTTTATTGCATAAAAAACTATCGTTAATATGCATAGCTTCGTCTAACGCCCCGTTGTTGCATCAGATTGAATAGTTCCCTCCAAATGGCCTTCGCAGAGAGCCACGACCTGATTATTTTATGTACTGAAAGATACGCTATTCAGTTGCCTATAATCAGGCAAAGTTTGGCACCGCAACACTGCCCCGTTCAGAAATTATTCTGTAAAAACCTCCGGCGGTCGAATCCCCCCGCTCGGGAGCGTATTGACCCTGCCACCACC